>NC_041227.1:52348328-52355783 GCF_002837175.3 Physeter macrocephalus | reverse complement strand
CACGGGCCCAGCCGCTCCGCGGCATGTGGGATCCTCCCAGACCGGGGCGCGAACCCGGTTCCCCTGCATCGGCAGGCGGACGCGCAACCACTGCGCCACCAGGGAAGCCCCAAGGGGGATTTTTTAAAAGGTGGTTGAGGGGCATGACTTTTCTTTTCCAAATGTTTGGAGCCTTTACCAGGTTGGATAACAGCTGTTTTCAAGCTTATTCTTAGGGCTTAACGCCTTCATTATTTTCACACAGTTACCTGGAGAAGTTTGGTACCAGAATAAGTTAGACGGATCCACGTCATCTCAGAAGAAACATTCTGAAGCTTGGAAACAAAGGAGATCGCTGGGACTGAGTGGATATTTGAAGCCAAAACGTGATTCGTTCAGATAGAAATGTTATTTTTTTTAACATCTTTATTGGAGTATAATTGCTTTACGGTGGTGTGTTAGTTTCTGCTGTACAACAAAGTGAATCAGCTAGACGTATACATATATCCCCATATCCCCTCCTTCTTGCGTCTCCCACCCACCCTCCCTACCCCAGCCCTCTAGGTGGTCACAAAGCACCAGGCTGATCTCCCTGTGCTATGCAGCTGCTTCTTCCCACTATTTTAAGTCCTTCAAAGAAGGGCTCCAATCCTTTACAATTTCCCAAGTAGAAAAAAGTTTTGAGAACGTTTCCTATCACATGATTCACTGGCAGGCTGCCGAAAGGAAAAGGCAGGAGAGATGAGAAGTCTACGGGTAGGTGAAAAGTCAGCTCATCTACTATTCATCATATATCACTTCCCCACCCTTGCAGGTTTATAAAAAGTAGTAGTTTAAGAAAAACTAAACCCCTCTCATTAATTTTGTGTTGTGAATCTGCATGTTCCAAATGAAGCATAAAGCAATGTTGGGAATCTAGCTTGCATTTCAAAACATAGTTTTCACATTTTTCTCTAACTGTCCAAAGGAGATGATTTCTCACCCATACAAGACCTTCCTTGAAAAAAGAAAATCAGCATTTGCCATAAACAATACACTAAAAATTTTCTAAAGCTCCCTTGTATATTTCAAAATAATCAGAATGGGAGATTTGTACTGAAAAACTAAGTACCATCTCTATGTCAAATATCATTCTTCTTAGTGCCCAAACTTGTAAACATCCTATCCACTTTGGAGAATAGTTTGTTTTAGTTCATCTCCAAATTTCACCTCTCTAGTGGACATTCAGTCAAAATAATACCTGTCATTCACTGAGAAAGGAAACTGAAGAAAAATTCATCGGAAATTCAAGGTGATAATCTTGGTGGTGGCTCCAGCTGGCACTGTTTCTGGTTTGTTTGCTTGCTTGTTTGTTTCTGACTTTGTTTTTTTGTATTAGGATAACACTATGGCCGCAAACTGTCAAAGTTGAGATGTTGCCCCTTCCCTATGAATTTTCCAGTTCTTTCTGATGCTGGGTGCTGTATCATAGACCAGATACATATGTGGTCAATATATGCCTGCAGGTGGGGATGAGTCGAACATACGAGTCTTAACAGCGATCCCACATTTGATCAAACATAAGTGTGTGTACATACAGTACATAAATAAAACCCCCAGCTCCTCTATTTGTGCATTGCTTCAAAACACCGTGACAAACCCCGCTACTGGAACTGGAGTCATTAAAACACTGCATCGTTCTTTTCCCTCAAAATTCACTACTTAAGAAACTCCAAATGCTTAAAAAAAAACACCAAAAAAACCTGACTCAGAATAAACCAAAGGAATAATCAGCTTGGAGGACTTTTCCTGCCTCGTGCGCGCTTAAGTTATAGAAATAAAGAGAACAATTAATGTCAACTGCCTTTTAGTTCTCCATCCTATTAGCTTTGGGGAGCTTCAAGGTAATCTCTCCACAAAGGGGGGACACCCTGAGATTAAAATACAAGGTTTTCTTGAGAAAAATGGGCATGCTGGACAAGACAGCTCACGGAAATAAGACATATCGCTTCCTCCACTCTTCTGCTACTGAATCGTGCTGATTTCCAGAGGACAGGGATTTGGACACGAGGAAAGAAATCCTCCAAGTCAGGTGAGGAGAAATCGGGACAGAGCCCTGTGACATGGAATGTGGAAGTGGCTCGGAGGCCCCTTTCTGCTCCTTTTATACCAGTCAGACACATGAGCAGGTCAGCGAATCAAAACCCAGAAGTCTCCCCAAATCACAGGCACAGGATCAACACCACAAGCCACGGCTGCAAACTCTCCTGGGTCCACAGTCAGCAGGAAACTCTCCTTCCCAAAGGCGTAAAGGTATGGCTGGCAAACTGGGGGTACAGATCGTGATGGGAATTTGGGTGCAAAGTCTCCCCAACTCACAAGGCCCCCAGAAGGCTCCCATCTGCCCCCGCCCCCCACCCCCGGCTCCATTCCACGGTTCTGGCATCAAACGAAACTCTGGCACACTAAATACCTTTTCGCATGACAGCAGTGCATCCCCTGTCATTATTTCCCCCTTTAGTTTCTGTTTTGAAACGTGCGCTCTTTGCATCTAGAAGTGGTGAAAGAGATGCAATTAGTTAACTAAGAGAAACGACATCTCTCCACACAGCCGCGGCTGGGGCGGGATGGGGCCCAGTTCATGGATGAGCTGGTCTTGCTTTTTTGGGCCACTCCACACAGAAGGCCAAGGCTGTGCTGACAATTCAGCAGGGCTCAAACTCCCCGGGATCTATTTCCTCTCTCTCTCTGTCTCTCCCTCTCTCCCTCTCTCCCTCTCTCCCTCCGGCTTTCATGGACAGAATCCCCAGTGGGAGGAGATAAACTCACCCCAGGTGTGAAGCCAGCCGCACGAGGTGGGGTGGCCAGGCGTCAGTGGGAAATGCTAGTGGTGAGCTCCATGGGTGGAAAGGTAAGCCAGAGGACACAAGAGGAGGGATGGAGAGGCTTGGCAAAAGGCACAGTGAAAAAAGGCAGAAGGAAAAGCATCAGGAATATGTACAAAGGGAAAAAAAAAAAGGCAAAGCGGATGGGAAATTAATCATCCAACAAGCAGGTTTCCTGCGTGTTATTAATCACACTGCTTCGCCCAAGCTGCAGAGAAACCCAGCGCCGCACATGGGAGGGGAGGGCTTTCAACACCATTGGCCACTTCTGCTCACTCCTACACACCTCAGCCAATCCTCCCTGCGCCTTAAGGTACAGATCCATCGGGCTGCAGTTCCAAACCCCTGGAAGATGAGGAATTGTGCTCTGTGGGTAAGGCACTGCTCTGTCTGGTTAATGCACTGTAAACTTTATTTGAGCTGACTTCTCCTCTGATCCCCCAGTGACGAGGTCAGGGAGAGCAAGCAATTCCACCCCAAATCATGCCATAATCGAATTGCTGCCTATTTCCCGAAACCTATAATGAAAAAGGCAACCGAAATAATGCAGGTAATGTTGGCGGCCTCCCCTGCCTGTCGGACATTATTACCTCCGATTGCTTGCTGCCATTTCCCCGGGACTCTAACAATGAATATATTTCACAGCTCACTTGCTCTCCTGTGTGGGTGGCATGGTATAGACACCTCCATGATCTGAAAGGGAATCTAAGACAATAGCGCTGTTTCTGAGCTCTGTGCCTAACAGCCTACTGGAGGGAGAGGTGTTTTTATCAAAGTGCTTCATACACACACACGCACAGCAACCTGATGGGGTCCAGAGTCACAGATTCAGTCAAAGCCAACTCAATTTCTCTTTGTCTCCTTAAGTCCCCGGCTTCGTCACCTACAGCAGAATAACCGAGAGTGTGACTCCTTTGTCACTCAGACGCTCTGAAGGTTTTTATTCTATTTTCTCCCTCTGAATAAAATGGGACAGATATGGCTTTAGGGACTGGAGAGGAGATAAAATAATATGTGTACACACCCTACCTGAAAAATGCCTTTTAAGCGCTTGTTTCTCCTTTAAAAAAAAGAGCACTTTAAAAAAAAATCAACACTCTGTATTTGCATGCCCTTAAAAAGCAGAATTCAGCGTCCCATCATCTTTTTGCTTCTCAGAAAAGTGCTGACAGCAGCACGATTCAATGGTACGGAGCCAGAGCCACAGAAGGAACAACCCAGACAGCATACTCAGCTGTGATTTGTGTGACCACCCTTTGGCGAACGAAGGCCGTCTCCAGGCCAGTGGAAACGTGACGTGGGACGCCGAGCGTGCCTGATTTCTGGAGAAGCTGTGTCCAATTGAGCGCCTTGGTAGTCTCCCAGCCCTAGCTTTGCTTCCTCCAACTTGTAGGTTTGGTTCAACCTGAGTAGCGGCTTTGACACTGTCAGGCATCAGATACGGCCATTTGTGCCTAGGAGATGTTGCTTTTGTCTAGCCATCATTACCAAATTCGGGGGCTGGCACCTCGGAAATAGGTGAATTTATGGATGCGTGAGTCTGGACAGTCAGAGACGTGAAAGCATGCATTCAGCTGGCAAGCAAATACACTCCCAACACATCTGGTTTAAGAACCATACAGGGGATACGTAGAACAAGTCGGAGACAGGGTCCGAGAACAACATTTTCTTAAGCTTGAATTACAATACAGACTCTCCCCCTTTATATTTCTTCTTAATTTTGTTTTTCTTCTGCTGCTGCTTTTTTTTTTTAATGGGAACTGCACTCTACACAATTTTTACTACACACAAATTTATTTCCTCCTCCCTACTTTGGCCCGACTTCTAATGAGGAAAACCAGGCCACAGAAGTGACGTGCTGCCAGTCAAGACAAGACAGTCAGGTGAGAAGAGTCTATAAGAGTTCATCAGGTGAAGGTCTCCAATTTTCCCCTTCCAGCTCTGTCCAGACTGATGGAAGGGCAGCCCCACATTTTAAAAAAAGATACACGGGTTCAAGAGTGCATGGTGACACACGGACGAAGAATAATTCTTAAAAACACTCAGCACTACGGGCTATAGAGAACAGATCTTATAAGAAGGAGGGAAAAAGATCAATATAAAGAAAAAAATGCTCTAGATGTAATTGAAGTCATACATTTGTACATGACTTCTGCTATACGCCCAATTACTGCTATTTATCAAAGAGTAGACAACATTGAACCTGGCAGCATGAAAAACAAATTTTACTAAGTCAGAGGGAAAAAAAATCATCAGAAAGAGAAGGGAGGAAAAAAGATACAAATAATAAATAATTCAATATTCTCAAGGAAAGCTCTTGGAGAAAAGGCTTGGTTGATTCAAACATCAGACATGGGTCTGACAAGAGATGTATCGATTGAGACAATTCTATCATTATTATTCCAGCCGGAGTCCTTCACAAAAGCTGCTCTTTTTGTTCCTGTTTTTATTGCTGTAACTACCAACCTCCTTCTTATACCTCGATCTCTTTGAACCGGTATTCATTACAGCTTAAATCTTAAGCCCAAGCATAAGATGATAAACAGATTCTGTGTCTCATGTTTGGCGGAGGCAAGGGCTCAGCTTCCCTAAAATCTAATAGGATGGGAGGCTATTCACAATCTGCTGAGGATTTCCACACTCGATGGAATAAGTCGTGTGCCCCATCTGTATAATTACCAAGGCAGAATATTTAGATTCCAGCAGGAGCATATATCCAAAGCAAATAGGACCCACATCTAACAAAGAGTTGCCAAACGCTGAACAGGATAGCTGACAACAAATGTACCCTCATTTGTTACTTTCAAGGCTATGAAAAGCAACACTGACAACATATATCCCTAATGATTTCCTTCTCTTCTGCCCAAACTGGGCTCCCAAAATGTACTTGTTCTTCCAACCAAAACAATTAAAAAAAAAAAAAAAAAAAGAAAGATCCTTTTAGGTCAAGGCAGATCGCGGGCATACAGCAGTATAATTAGTGGAGGAAGAATACACCTCCATTAGACAACTGCAAAAAGCAGAACTGTGTCTTCAGCGTTCCATGTGTTAATTACAACCAGATAGGAGGTGCCACGGAAAATTAACAGTCTCGCACAGGCATGAGAAGTAAACAGACAAAACAGGGGCTGCTGGAGGGTCGGGAGAGCAAGTCAATTTTGAAGAAAGATAAAAGAACTGCCATGTCCATGATGGCTGTGGGGAGGGGAAGGGGCAGTGGATCTTGTTATCATCAGTTAATTAAGCAGGAGGTCCAGGCTTGCATATGCCGTAACATTTGCCATGGTAATCAGATGTATTATTCAAATGGGCAGGAAAACAAAAGCCATGGCAGGCCTGACAAGGAGCGACGACAACGTCTGCTCACTCCAAGGTGCTGGATACTCGGAGCCAGCTCCTGGGGGTCTAACCAATGGGGTGGCTTCCTGAAATTCAGATGGGAGAATGGAGGCGGGTGGGGGATGAGGATAGATTCTCAAAATTAAATACTCCCCAGGTCTGTGTCTGACAAGCAGCCAAAGCGAGAGCCATTGCAGGAAAGGCTGGGGAGGGGCATCAGCTGGTAGAAGACAGGACAGCATCCAATCAGGCTGAGGCTACAACGTAAATGACACTTAGTGGGTCTGAGTAGGAGGCTCTGGAAGACTCAGTTTATAGGGGAGAGAAGGAGAGAGAGAAAGGAGGAGAGACAAAGAGAGAGAATGTGAATATGAGCTCAGATTAACATGGTTATCACCTTTTCTGGGCTTGCAAGAGTAAGGGGGTAAACCTCCCCTCCCCAAATCTCAGATACGAGCTCATCTACTAATACTCTGTGGCAAAGGATAGTTCATGTTAGCTGGTCTGGTCTTTCACCCCCGATGTGTACTGACCATTTACAGCCAATGACCTTCATGGGATTAGATACAGCATCAGGAAAGTGAGGCTGTCCTTGTGTTGGACAGGGACCTGTGATGCCCAATCTCCACCTCTGAGGCCTGACTCACACCCAGAGGGGGCAGTGGTCATTTCACAGGATGTGAAGGTTTCTGGACACTGTGACACAGGCAAGACTGAAGGTTGTTTGCCATGCAAGATTTTAGGAGATGTTGCATCTTGTGAAATGTGGAGGTGGAGCCGCCTACCCAGCCACGGACAACACAAAATCCAGTCTGATATCCTCTGTAAGACCTGCTTTAGCCCTGGCAAACCTCCTCCTCTGCTATAACTTTTTAACCAAGACGGGGCATCATTCATCAGCCGCTGAAGCTGGTCCTCATGTCCCCAGGCTCAGTGTGGTTAATGGACCTGGACTGGCCGGGGAGGCAAGGGTGACGGTAGGGGTGGGTGGGCAGTGATAGGAAATATCGTGGCCTCCAGTGGCTGAACTGGAGCTGGGACTCTTGCAGAATTCCCACACAATGACATTGGGAGACTGTCCCTGGGGTGGGAGTGGTGGTTGTGGGCTACACACTGGTGTCAAAAGTGTATCTAATCTCGGGGCTTCCCTGGTGGCGCAGTGGTTGAGAATCTGCCTGCCGATGCAGGGGACACGGGTTCGTGCCCTGGTCCGGGAGGATCCCACATGCCGCGGAGCGGCTGGGCCCGTGAGCCATGGCCGCTGAGCCTGCGC
>NC_041227.1:52299095-52348213 GCF_002837175.3 Physeter macrocephalus | reverse complement strand
GGGAGAGGCCACAACAGTGAGAGGCCCGCGTACCACACACACACACACACACACACACACACACACACACACAAAAAAGCGTATCTAATCTCAGTAAATCTGCAGCAAAAGGGGGGTGGGAGGTGCCAGAGGAACTGAAGGGGACCAGGAAGCCGAATGGACATACAGTTCTGTCCCTAGACTGGCTCTGTAACCACACACATGCACAGAGATGGCAGATCACAAGTGCACGCTTTTCACATACTTCTTGTAGAGCATGCTTGAAATGACACAATTGCAGAGATGGAGAACAGATTCGTGATTGCCTGGGTTTGAGGCGGGGCAGAGAGGGAGAGCCAGGGATCCTTGTGTTGGAGCTGCTCTGTGCATTGACTGTGGAGGCTCTGCAGGAAACTACACAGGCGATACAATTACAAAAGTAAATGCGCAAGCATCGCTGAGTGCATGTAAAATTGGTGCTATCTGAATAAGGTGGATGGGCTGGGTCAATGTCAGTTTCCCAGTTGTGATACTGTATGAAAGTTATGCAAGATGCTACCATTGGGGGCACTGGGTAAAGGGAATACGGGATCATCTCTTTCCATTATTTCTTACAACTGCCTGTGAATCAACAATTTTCTCCAAAATTTAAAACGAAAACGTTTTAAGCAAAGTGCAAATTTAGGAGTCATGCACGGGATTCTCAGGGTTCCTACCTACCAGCCACGAGTCCTTGGACAGGTTAACTTCTTTAAGGCCCAATTTTCTGCTATAAAACGTGCGTAAGAATAATGTCTCCTTCAAAGGATTATTGCAGGGGTTAAATGAGATATGTTTTCTATGGTTGGCTCTTAGTGAGGGTTTGATAGGTGTTATCACTTTTAATGTCATCATTACCATTAGTATTTACAAGTAGTGTCCAAATCTACGTGGATAAATAAGAACACGTCTAAACTCTGAGTTGCCTTTACTCAGAGATTAAAAGTGCATCTGTCGCCGCTAGATCCTCTGAGTTTCAATGATTGGGAATGGAGGGTGCTTGCCATAATTCATCACTGACAAAAAAGACAAGAAACCTGTTCCTAGGAAGGGCTCTTTTGCTCCCCCCTCCCGACCATCATCCATTTGTAACTTTCCCATCTTATCTACAGGATGCCCCTCCCTCCGCAGTGTGGATCTAAGCTCTCCTGCCTCCTTTATACCAGCCAACAGAGGTCAGGGGTGACTCCGGGCACTCAATCACATCTGCTGAGAGCTACTGAAAGGAGCAACGGGGAATAGAAGTCTCTATTCTGATCAAATTAGTTGGACATGGATCAATAGTGAGCTTTGGTGTGTCCGTAAGCTCAGAGCCTGCAGATTCCCAGCATAGAGTAATCTAGAGAGAAAGAGAAAGAGAGAGCGAGGGGGAGAAATAATATCTGTTTCCTTGGCACAGAGATTTCCTTATATTGAGTCTGTCACTTCCCATTTCAGTTAACAAACTGCTGAATGGAGCTCATCGTTGGGCAAATATCACAGCTCCATGGAATACAAAGTGGGAGCAATTGTTTCAGATCGGGGGTTTAATAAGAAAGAAAAGGCCAAGAGAGAAAGAAGAAATCTGGGGTGGGGGGGACTCTGTCTGCAGAGGGGATACCAGCTCTACAGAGACAAGGTTTAGGAAAGAAGAGAGAAGACAGTCTTCAGCTTCACTTGTGTTTTGTGTTTTGTTTTATTTTATTTCTCTCTCTCTTCAACTACGACTAGCCCAAGATTCATAGCAAGCATTACTGGGTTCAAAGCTATCACAGCGAATGCATAAAAAGGACAGTTCTATTTTTTCCCAGGAGAGGATACTAAATTTGGAAGTGAATAATTTTGGAAAGAAGGGTCTGGAAAAAAAAATAAAACTGAATGCGCTCTGCTTATCTTCTTCTACTTTCCTGTACTGGAAAAGGAGCATAGTCATTGCCAGGTGGAGAGGAAATAGTGGCCCTCTTCTTGTCTGCTTGGGATTCAACAAGTCTCCTCGGTAGGGGGTGGTGTATTAGAGAAAATAGGGAATATCATGTGGGGAGCCCCTTATGCTCTTAACAATGTTAGGTAAGGAAGAATTAGGAACAGTTAGGTTTAATACATCACCCAAAATCACAGAGCCAGAGAAGAGCAGAGCTGGGTGTCAAACCCTGTTTGGACTCCAAAGCTTGTGTTGATTCCACAATACCGTCCTGTCTGCCCACTCAAGGGGCTGGCCTGTCTCTTATTTCCGAGAGATTTATCACCCTAGTGATCATGAACCTCAAGTGTATTGGCTCATGGCTACCCTCTGGATCTGCATCCTGAACCAGAGCTCCACTGGTTACACAGCCAGAAAATATGTATTAGTTTTGGACTACAATGCTAGCCAGTGGTACCTGCCAATGGCTGCACTTCAGATTCATCTGAGACGTTAAAATCCCTGATACCCATCCCCCACTCCCAGGGGCTCTGCATGGGCAGCCAGGATTATAAATGACTGGGCATGGCAATATAATGAATTTTTAAAATGGCAACAAAATGGTTCTTTAAGAGGATTACGGCAATATGGTTGGTAGCACTATGAATTTTGAAAATGAATAAAGTTCAGAATTTTATACGTTAGAGGCTGTAGGATGTAATAGAAAGAGCCAACATTGGCCATTTACTAATGATGTGACCACGTAACTTCTTCAAAACTCCTTTATCTATAATGTGGAGATGCTATGCTTCCCCTTGCAGAGCTGTGATGGGGATTAGAAATTAAGATTGCAAAACACTGAGCATTGTGCTCAGGATATAGTGGACATTCAACCAGGTCTACCATATTGGCTGGGAAAGCAATGTCTTCTATTAAAAAAAAAAAAAAAAAGACTAAAAACTAAAAATGACTACATTTGTGTTAAATTGTGTGATTCACATTAGAACTTGAAATTTAGAATCTCAAATTTGAATTGAAGATTCTTGTATGTTGTCTCTCTTTATTCAGTCTTTCCTCTAATGTCAGCTTCTCAGAAAGACCTTCTCTGACACCCCCCCCATACATATCTTCTCACACGGCTTTTACTCTCACTTTATATCACTCTCTAGGACCTGGGTATTCCTTACGCACTCATTCGAATAGTGAGGGTACCGTCTGTTTAGTCCATGGCTGTGTCCTTAGCACCTAGAATCCCACTGGCACATGGAAACCCACCACAAACACTTGTTGAGTAACTGAGTAAGTGAATGATGAGTGGATGGATTGCCTGTAGATCGTGTGAATTGGGATTTACCCACATTTCTTTTTCAATGTACAGATTTATCCCAGCCTTGATGAGTCAGAATCTCCAGCGGTAAGGCCTGGGACTCTGCATTTCCACAAGCTTTGCAGGTGATTCATGATGGACACCAAAGCCTGAGAATCACTTTTCTGGAGCTAGAGAAGTCATCGTCAGTGAACTGCTTCAGTGTGTCAGGTTCTCTGCACATTCATATGTGTGCTACCAATTAATCCTCACAAATGCTGAAGAGGTGAATATCATCCCTGTTTTATAGTAGAGAAACCAAGCTCTTGGATTTTATGAAATACGCCTGAGGTCACTCAGCTAGTAAATAATGGCACTGACCCCGGGACGCAGATCTATAGCTACAAAGAGCAATACTCACTCCTTTTGATAAACTGTGCTACTCTCAAACCAAATATGCCCTATCTCCTACCTAGCAATTTCTGAATCCTACAGCCACTGGGGAAGACTTCACTGATATTTATTTTAGATATTAGGGAACCACTGCACGAGGAACAGCAAAAGCAAACATATGGTAGCAAGACAGAGCCTAGGATCTATGGAGAACTGCAAGACAACGTCACAACCAGAGCGAAGGAACCTCAATGGTTTTCAAAGTGTTGTCTCCAAGCATGATATCACCTGGGATCTTGTGAGAAATGCAAATTCTCCCCGCCCCATCCCAGAGCCACTGAATCAGGAACTCTGGGGGTGGGGTCTGGCCATCTGGGTTTTAACAAGCCCTCCTGGGAAGAGTAAGACCCACTGCCATAGAGAAAGAGTGGGAGGGAGAAGAGGGCATTTCAGGTAGGGTGGGATCGCCAGGGGAGAGAAATGGCTTGAGGATTTCTGCTGAGGCGATAAGGAGTCACTGCAGGCTTCTGAGCAGAGCACTCATGTGAAAGTGGTCCAGCCCCGCTTCCTGGAAAAACTGATGCTACGAAAGGCCTCAAAATCAGGGAAGCCTGTGACCTACGTTTATTTTCCCTATCGCTCTCTCTTTTTTTTTTTTTTTTTTTTGCCTCAAATAAAAGGATTCCGTGATTAAATCAGTCTGGGAAGCCTGGTTTAAAGCAAATCGCACAAATATGTTGATGCTTATGGTGAGACTTTTCAAAGCCTTTAATTGCCTGATAGATACTGTGAAACTATGAAATTGAACATTTTGCATCACTCTGTGAGAAACCCTTATTAACAGGAAACCCTGGGACTTTTCGGTTATTCCATATTTTCTGTGTGTGCTTATGTGGGGTTTCTTTTTCCTTTTTTAAAAATAACCTTTATTTTAGAATAGTTTTGGATTTGCAGAAATGTTGTAAAGATAGTACCGAGGGTTTGTACATGCTCGACACCCAACTCCCCCTGTTATTAATATATCTTAATAGTATGGTACATCCTGCATAACTAATGAACCAGTATTAATGCATTACTATTAACGAAAGTCCATACTTTACTCAGATTTCCTCAGTTTTTGTCTAGTGTCCTTTTTGGGCTCTAGGATCCCACTTAGGACACACGGTATTTAGGCATCCAGTCTCCATGGATGGGCTCCTCTTGGCTGTGATAGTTTCTCAGACTTTCCTTGCTTTTGATCATTCTGACAGTGCATTGGTCAGATATTTTGTAGGATGTCCCTTAATTGGGATTTGTCTGATGTTTGTCTTAAGATAGGACTGAGGTTACAGGTTTGGAGGAGGAAGACCACAGTGAATCCATTTTTTTGAGTACTTACTATTTTCAGCATCTTTCCTAAGACTGTCATGGCTTTGTTTCTCCAAGTAAAGATGGGATGATTTTGAGAAGGAAGATTTCACAATTGAAATCCCATACATTGTCAGACAAACTAACGTGGAGGTTTGCCTAACCTGATGAGGAAGAAATCTGATTCTTACACATACACTTCAATGCAACATGGTATGTGGGTGATTCTTAAAATCCCAATTTGATGGAAGCTAGCCTATTCCTGGGTGCTGAGCAGTTTGCTGGGGCCTATTAGGACTCCTCATAATCAGGTAGACTTACATACAAATAAAAAAACCCTTATTTTCCCCATTTCTGATGAAAATGCAGGACCCTCTGGGCAAAGTAGGAACATCTATGTAAAACTGTTATCCAGCCAAGGGTGTAGGCTGGGGGTTATGAACATAGATTGTAGTATTAATGTCCTGGGTTTTAAACCCCAGCTTTGCTACTTAGAGGTCTTAGGCAAGATATTCCCACAGCATCAGTGTCCTCATTTGTCAAATGGGGGTAAGAACAGTCTCTCCAACAGAGAGTTGTTATGTTGGACCGATGAGCGAATGCCTAGGCAAGGCTTACAGCACTGCGTCCGGAACAAACTAGTCACCCAGTACATATTAGCTGTTACTTTTACAATGATGAAGTTGAACCATGGGAAACTGACACTTCGTAGGCCAACTGTCAAACGCCAGCGATTTCATAGGGTTCAATCCACCACTCTTATCACATCATCATCTTCATCATCATCACCTTAGAGACCAAAATAAGATGGAGATTTCACTAACTGAAGTGACCCCGGAATAGGACCCATCCAGCTGTGCCCTGGTGGTCCCCCAGGCCCCCCTATTAGAGAACTTTCAGCTCATACAATAGGCAGCATACCCCCTCATTTCTAACCCAGCCACGTTGGACCAACTCCCATTTAAGTCATCTCCTTAACTCCATTTTTCCAGACTTCATTCTCTCCATTGCCTGGCCTGTGCCATATCAAAGCAATGGGACTAAAGAGAAATTTCACAGCTCCTGACCTTCAGCAGGGAAGGCCCAGGAGCAAAGAATTAATGAAACATGATGAAGTTTCATGAATTTTTCTAGAAAATCTAACTTTCAATGAAATCGGAGAGGTGGGGGTCAGAGAACAGGCAGAGATGGAAGGCCAGCCCCATGGTGATCGGATTTCATCCACCAGCCTGTGGTTCCTTATTAAGACCATTCAAATGGATGTAATATAGATCACGCACACATATGTATTCAATGCACGCACGTATACTACTTGAGATCCTGAGAAATAATTGAAACAAGAAACAATAGGCAATGTCTTTTCAACGGAATTGTGTTCAGAAAAAGCCGCGTTGTTTGTTTTCTCCGTCTTCCACATTCCGTGACAAAGAGGGAGGGGAAAGAAGTGCCACTCTCCAATCACTAAAAATAAATACTTGTGTTATATTCTGTTGCCTCCGCAATGAATAAAACAGGCATGAGGGTTTGTAATATCAATTCACAGGGCTCTTTCTGCCCCACTGAACCGTTACTGAACGGTTCAGAACAAAGCTACAGGCGGATCGGACAAAGCTCTTCTACCGGGGCTGACATTAGGCTCAGCCTGATAAGACCACATCAGAGATATGCTTGTGCTCCAGACCCTCTGATCACAGCAGCCCGAGTCGGAGACGAGCTCCAGCTCCTGGAACCTGATCGCGGACCTGGTTCTGCTGATCTGGCTTAGAGCTACGACGCAGCTCCAGGTTATCTGCAAAGCTGGAGGAGTTCAAGGCAATCTCCTCTTTGCGGTGCATTTAGACATTAATAGGAGGCCAGCCCTGGAGGAACGAGAGGAGGACTTGAGGGGTGGGGGGCGGGGGCTGCAAAAGGAAAAGAATAAAAGTTCATCGGATATAACAACATGTAATGCTTTACATACCCGGATGCCAAGTACCTCCTTAGCCCCTTAAAACCATCCCTGGGATAGAACAACTGTCTCAACTGGGGGCCAATTTGACTCCCATTCCTCAGGGACACTTGGCAATGTCTGGAGACATTTTTGATCATCACACCGCGAGGGCTGTTTTCGACTGGTATCCAGTGGTTGGAAGCCAGGGGTGCTGCTAAACATCCTACAACGCACAGGGCGGCTCCCTCACAATGAACACATATATGGTGCAAAATGCCAACGATGGGGAAACCTGCTCTAGGAGATAGCAACCCTGATTGCCCGTCTAGACCAAGATAAAGCCTTATTAAATTAGATTATCAAGTTAGTTATTGGCAACAGCAATCTCGATCCTCAGCGCAATGGATGGACAGTCCGGAGAGGGGAGGGTGTCAGGAATTAGTTACTTCTCTTCAGCAGATCAAACAGATGGTTATAATTGAAGGATATCTATGGGATCTTTTTGGAGACATACTGTTTACTCCCATTCACCTCAGTGCGGTAACAGTCTCGAATGGTTTGCTGTATTCGACTTCCTGAGGAAGACGCATTTTAACTTCTATTAAAAAATTTCAAAATGAATAGTCACTGTATTAAAATTTTGTCCGCTTTACTGGCATCTACAAGTTACCACAGTGATGCACAATTTGTCTCACTAAAAAACATAGGGAGCAAAAAATCTAAACAGTCTGAGGGTCTCTGCCTCAATTAAGCTGAGAGTTTTATTAGTTGCCGTAATAAGAGCATTCATAGGATGATCAAATACCATAATCCAAAGAATGTGAATGGCCTGACATCTGAGGTAGCCAGACAGTGGTGTGCTGTGGCGAATCAAATTTTCTGAGCTGTCACGAGGTAAGGCTGTCAATGTTCCACTGTCTAAAGCAAGGGTTTCTGAATCTTTTCTGTGAAGGTCCAGAGAGTAAATCTTTTAGGCAATGAGGGCCATACGTCCTGTTGCAACTACTCAAATCTGCCGTGGTAGCACAAAAGTGGCCGTCAACCCTTTGTAAATAGATACGTGCAGGGCTGTGTTCCAGCGAAACTCTGGTTATGAAAACGGTTTGCAGGCCAGATTCAGCCCTCGGGCCACGGTCTGTCCATCCCCAGTGAAAGAGAAAATCCTAGAGCTTAACTGAAGTCACTGAATCTGCAGGGGTGTGGATAGCACTTGAAAGTGTATACGGTCTCTAGGTTATGACCGTGCGTACCCGTCACCATCGTACTAAGGTGAGTCTCAGCAGCAATGGGTGTAATGAAAATGGTGCCATACTGGGGCTGCTGTAATAGACAGTGTTTCTGCTATGTTTCTATTGAACCCTATACATGCATTTCTTAGAAAAACTAATGCGTGAAACTAATTGAGCACCTGCCATGCCATACACCAGGCACCATAATAGCCTCTGAGGATACAAAGATGAATCCAAATTATAATAATCATACCTGCCCAAGAGTGATTATACAAGCGTCATGTTTTCTTTTCTGCATCAGCCTTCTCTAGAGCTTGTGTACACGTGTGTACACACACACACACACATACACACCCAGAGGCACACCCCATACAAGTCACTTGAAGGTAAAATTATATGTGGTTTTTTTGTTTTGTTTTTTTGCGGTACGTGGGCCTCTCACCGTTGTGGCCTCTCCCTTTGCGGAGCACAGGCTCCGGGCGCGCAGGCTCAGCGGCCATGGCTCACGGGCCCAGCCGCTCCGCGGCATGTGGGATCTTCCCGGACTGGGGCACGAACCCGTGTCTTCTGCATCGGCAGGCGGACTCTCAACCACTGTGCCACCAGGGAAGCCCTATACGTTTTTTTTCATCCCTTTTTTCCCAGTAACTCTAGCAGGGGTAGCTATAAAGTAGGTGGACAGAATAATCCCCCGGACCGGGGCACGAACCCGTGTCTTCTGCATCGGCAGGCGGACTCTCAACCACTGCGCCACCAGGGAAGCCCTATACGTTTTTTTTCATCCCTTTTTTCCCAGTAACTCTAGCAGGGGTAGCTATAAAGTAGGTGGACAGAATAATCCCCTCCTCCCTCCAAAAATGTCCATCTCCCAATCCCTAGAATGAATATGCCACCTTATATTGCAAAAGGGCTGTTGGCGATGTGATAGAGTAAAGGATTTTGAGATGGGGAGATTACCCTGAATTATGCGGACGGACCCAATACAATCACAAGGGTCCTTTAAAGAGCAGAGAAGGAGATACGACCACAGAGGTAGAGTCAGAGAGCTTAGAATGCTACACTGCAGGTTCTGAAGACGCAGGAAGGGGCAAGAGCCAAGGAATGCAGGAGGCCTTGAGAAGCTGGAAAAGGCCAGGAAACAGTTCCTCCCCTAGAGCCCCCAGAATGAACAGAGCCCTGCCAACACCTTGTGAGAGCCACCTGGGACTTCTGAGCTGCAGAAATGTGAGATAACACATCTGCGTTGTTTTACACACCGTGTTGTTTGTGGTCATTTGTTACAGTAGCCACACAACACTGATGCTGTAGGCATTGAGTCACAGCTGACGGCATGGTTGAAGGGTCACTTCCGAATGCAGGAAGCTTTTAGGGAGGGCAACTCTGGATTCTGGAAATTTGTACTTTTTTCCTTCTAAGCATTTTTGCATCGCTCTCTAGTTTACTGTTTACTCAAAAACGAGATTCGAAAGTGGGTTTCCTTTGGGGTTTGGGCCTCTTTATTAGTACAAATCAAGCATGCACACCTGACCACTCTACCCCTAAAGGATCTGGAGGCCTCCTGTGGGGAAAAGTGTAAGGAGATGCCAGCCTTGCAATTTGCCAACAGCATAAGTCCAGTGATTTAGCTGCTGGGGCGCAGTTACTGTACATGTCCTGGGTGCCGGGGAACTGAATACCCCCCAGCCACCGGCAACAGGAACTGTGGGGTCTCAGAAGAATCAGAAGATGCCCTTTATGGAGATGAAGCCCTCTCTGTTCCAACCCAGCAGGTGGAGTAAAGAAGAGAAGGTGCCTCCTCAGACCTGGAAGGCTGGGAGCCAACTCAGCGCATGTTTTACCCCACAATTTGTGCAGAAACCACTGAGGTCCACACCTGCCTTCCTGGCCACAGGGAGGGAAAGCAAGTCACAGGGAAAGAGACAATGGCCCCAAAGAAATTGGATCTGGGTTCAAAACCGACACCCTGCTCAGTAGCTGCAGAGCAAGAGACACAAGCTCTCGGAGCCTCAATTTCCTCTCCTATAAAATGGAGCAAGAATCCCACACTCAACATCATTTCTGCAAGGCTAGAAACGACCTGAGCAATGTCCTTGGCACACAGTAGGTCAGCAACATATGGCATCTCTTTTTCACTCGTTTGTGGGCTGTTGCCTTGGCATAATGTGTAATTGTCGTGATACAAAGGAGCTCTTCTGGGACAATCACAATTGGAAAGATTTATCTCAATGTGTGTTTTGGAGAATGCAATCATCTTGCCAATACAGCCTTTGTCTCTAGAACAGGGTTTCTCAACCTCAGCACTATCAGCAGTTTGGGCGATTCTTTGCTGTGGGGTCTGTCCTACACATGGTAGGATGCTTAGCGGCATCCCTGGCCTCTCTACCCGACAGATGTCCACGGCAACTCTCCTTTCCTCCCCAGTCAGCCCAATCAAAAGTGTCTCTGGACATGGCCAGCAACCTCTGGGGACTCAGTCACACCTGGCTGAGAATCACTGATCTAGGACTGTGACGTCATGGCTCTGGATGTAGAGGAATGGGAAGGGGACAGGGAACAGGTGCTGAGAAGCAATTACCCTGTGTTAACAGACAAAATCCCTGGCAAAGAGAATTCCCCTTGTGTGCATCCAAGGTGACCGTCCACTTCCTGGTAAAAACGCAGGCTGACCACAGGTGCCACTGGGACTGAGGTTGGTGACCTGTGTCAGCATGAGCTTGTGTGGTCTTCCACCTCCAGCGTGAGAGTGTGTGGGCAGACCCAAACGTGCAACACAGTGTGCTGATTTGAAATGGAAGGCATGAGGCAGACACGGAGACACATTTCAAGCATAACATTTACTTGTTGCCTTCCGAGCAGTGCGTGTGTTCCAAAGCAGCTGCGAACACGCTTTGCCCGGAGCTCGGCTCTGCTCAATGTTCTCTGGCAACACCTGGTGGAACAGAGAAAAAACTGCACAGCGCCTTGGCGTGAGCTGCTGCGTCTGCTAATCTCATCGCTGCCGAAGGCTCTCCAGCAGCAAAGGTTTGGGGCAGGAGGGGGGAGTCCCATCAGAGGCCCTCACCTCTGGGCTGCCATCAGTGCTGTGCCGTGTTAATTTCTGCTGTTTTTCTTTCTACTTTACCAAGCAGAAAACAAACACTGCTGTATTGGCAAGTACTTTCTGGCTAGGAGGAGGAAATAAATTGCAACGGCAGCCTCACTGGAGGTTTTTCTCTAGCATGTGCCCAGAAAGCTGCCTCAATGATCGCCTTGCAACCTAGCAAGCGTGCACTGCCCAGCTTTAAAAGCACACACTTCTGGGTTATTACTGTACCCTAAAGGATGCCCTTTCTGGTGTGGCAGGCATCTATCCAACTGTAGAGTCGAGTCAGCTCTGCTTGGAGCGGTAGAGATGAGAAAGTTGGATCGCATCCCCCGCCCCGCAAAACATCTACTCCCTGGGAGTAAGATGCAATAGCCCAGGAACTCCATCCTAGCTGCAACCCCCGCCCCCTCCTCACATCAGCATCCCAGGGGAGATCACATGTGTTTCTTTATTGATGAGAAGGAAAGGCTAGCCTGTCATGCATTCTACCTGATAAAGGTGTGGCAAGAGAAAATCAGAGAATTAAAAAGCACATTCAGGATTTCTTTCCTTTTTTAAGGCTGAATAATATTCTGGTGTGTGTGTGTGTGTGTGTGTGTGTGTGTGTGTGTGTGTGTGTGTGTGTGTGTGTGCTCACATATATTACATTTTCTTTATCCATTTATTTGCCCCAGACATTTAGGTTGTTTCCACATCTTGACTTTTGTGAATAACATGTGCAATAAACATGGAAGCACAGGTATCTCTTTGCAATACTGATTTCATTTCCTTTGGATATAAACCCAGAATTGAGATGGCCAGATCATAAGGTAGTTCTATTTTTAATCTTTTGAGGAACATCCATATCGTTTCCCATAGCGGCTGTACCAATTTACATTCCCACCACTGTGTACCCTTTTCTCAACATCCTCACCAGATTATTTCACAGTTTATACATATATCAAAGCATCAAGCTGTACATTTTACATATATACAATTTTTATTTGTCAAAAAAATAAAGTGAACTCAACTTTTTGGAAGAATGTTCTCTTGAAATCTACAGCTTCACTACATATTTCTAAGAGAACATTGAAGCTTGGATGAAGGCAGACTGGTCTCAGAACTTTAGGTCCTATTCACTCATGTGTTAGGTGTGTGATTTGGGGCAAGTTATCTACACTCTGTAAGCCTTTTTTTCTTCAGTTGTATAACAGGGAAGGTACGAGTACCTATCCATGGAGGTCATGCATGCCAACTGCTTCACATAGTGTCTGACACCTAGAAATGCTCAGAAAATGTTAGCTAGAGTCATAATTGTTTTACCTGTAAGACATTATCACTAGATGTCAGAAGTTGGGTGACCCATCTCAGGTAGGTCATTGATTTGCAAAGTGACCTTAAATAAATTCCCATCTCGCTGTGTTAATCTTTCTTATCTGCCAAAATAGAGAGGACAGTTTGCTTTTAAAAATTATTTCACTCAAAATATCATTGTCAGTATAGAAGGGGTTAGGACATGTCAATGCTTCTGAAAAAGATCTAGTTACAAACATGCAGCATCTTTCTATATTTGTTGCTCACATCCATGTAAAATGTACACAGCCCATGTCATCAATTGGGCATCTTTTAGAAGACACTGGAGGGCTTCCCTGGTGGCACAGTAGTTAAGAATCTGTCTGCCAGTGCAGGAGACACAGGTTCGAGCCTTGGTCTGGGAAGATCCCACATGCTGTGGAGCAACTAAGCCCACGAGTCACAACTACTGAGCCCGTGTGCCACAACTACTGAAGCCCGCATGCCTAGAGCCCGTGCTCCGCAACAAGAGAGGCCACTGCAATGAGAAGCCTGCGCACCACAACGAAGAGTAGCCCCCGCTCACCGCAACTAGAGAAAGCCCGCGCGCAGCAACAAAGAGCCGATGCAGCCCAAAATAAACAAATTAAATAAATAAATTTATAAAAAATGCTGGAGAATTATTTGGGAGTGTCTCAAAATGCATGTGCCTCAGTTACTGACCGCGAAGTTCTCTTCCAAAATTTAGTTCTACCCAGTCAAATGGGGAGGGGGAGTGGTGTCAGGAGTGGTCAGATAGTCCAAGGAAAACCAAGCCCCATTTCATGAAAAAATGGCACGATGAATATGGCGCTCCACTTCCTACAAGATGCAGATTTGCAGGTGATCTGCAATGTTTCTGGAACTTCCTCCAAGTCCTCCTGTGTCTGTGGACCATGGTTTGTACTTTGGGTAGCATCAAAACAAAGAGAGACTTTTTCTGCAGTTAAGCTGTCCTGGCTGTTGATGCTGAGATTCTAAGTTATCATGTCTCACCCAGTGGGATGCTCAAGGAGAGGGGTTCCCTTCTCAAAGTCACATTCTATGAACTCTTTAGCATAGTGTGTGCCAGTGGCTGTCAAATTAGGCTCATCTGAAATACTATAATTAAGAGGGGAGCCTCACTTACTTAGCCTGGGAAGCCAGTTATATTCAAATTATGCATAAGGGTCTGGAAGCCAAAGAACATCTTTCTACAACTGCAGTTCAGGTACTTTGAAGAATCCTGCTCCCAAACAAGACCCTCTAAGAGCAGCAAGGGATCTCTATTTGCTCCTTGAAATTCTCAGTGCGGGAGGTTAGGATATTAATCTTATTTTTAAATTTTATTTAACACCGTATTTTCAAAATGATATTCATGTGTATCCAAAGACAATACCTTAATCTGAAATGATTAAAGATTGATGACAGGGCTCAGGAACATGCTTACTCTTTTTCACTTCAAAAGGAGATGATTAACTACCACTTTCAGGGCACTTAACAATGTCCCAAACTGAATATGTTAGTTCACCCTTCCTTACATGTTATTCTTCAGCTGAGACTCGGTGAATTTTTAAACGTACTTTCAAAGAGTTGCTCATCACAGCTAGAGTTTTAAAATCTATATATTTGGCAAAAATACGTTCTATGTTTGAGTTAAAACTTTCCTTTAGAACACGGTCTGACCACATGCACTATGCCACTCTGCATTTTTTAAATCTAAAATAAAATAAAAAATAAGCTCTTTAAAGCAAAGGAAAAAGAACACCCACCTGCTGTGCTCTTGATGGATTATTAACAATGATGTCCTTCTTTTTGAGATTGAACCTTACTGAGATATCGCATGAGCTTGGAGGTGAAACTTCTCAAGGGTCATTTTTACAGGAGAATCTAGTTTCCTTTACGTAATTTACAAACTCCTTTGGCCTCTGCTACATAATAACATGTGAAAGGAACTGGGTATATTCTAGCTCCTGGCGGTGCCACTATGTCTGTAGAGGCCATGGTATTTTCAAACACATTTTATCATTGAAGCCTCACTCTCATCCTCAGTTCTGGAGGCAAGCAACACAGATACCATTTTCCCCACCTTACAGATAATGAAAGCTGGGATCAAAGAAGTTAAACAAGGAAGTTGCCAATCCCCAGCACCATACAGGGAGTAACCAGCAAACTCAAAACTTTTGCGTACCCTGATCTGGGATTCCAAACTATTTTTCTACCTATCTCTTTTTCTGTTTTTCAACCTGTCTAATCTGTCTGCCTATCTATTAATATGTTGCACTATCTCTCTCTTCATCAATCTGTCAACCTGTCTATGGTTTCACCAAAGCACCTGCCACTATTTTAAACTGGGTTTGAGAGTTTATCACAGAAAAGCCTGGAATAACTGCTAACTACTTACAACAGTTACCTCCTTGAGGAATGCAAGGCAATTTGGAGGCTCTTTAAACTTTGGAAACCTTCACTTTTTACTCTCTATTTTTGCATATTCATGTGTCATGTGAGTTGTTTCACAGAGAGAATGAATTTACGCCAACCACTGTGTGATTAAAAATAAATGTGCTAAAGATAAAAATTTTTTAAATAACTCTATCAAGCTGCTTCACTCTTCTTGATTTTCTAATACCGGTTGTTTCCTCTATTCAGGCAAGTTCTCCTGGGATGTCTTGGGGCTGTATTTGGGAAAAACCCTCTCCAATCAGCTCCACTGAGCCAGATTTCATACTTCTGTCCCTCCCCATTCCTGGGTTTCATGCATGGCTCTGAGGTTGGCAGGGCAACATATTAGAAATAAAATGCACTCGTGGTATGTGACACTTCAATTTTGCTGCTTCAGCAGCAAGATCATCAGCTGCACTGTTTTCTGCTATGACAGAAGGTCCTGTAAATTTCACTTAACAGGGCTGTGCACCAAGGGCCGCATGGACGACTCCCCACCCCACTGCCACCACGCTGCCAGAACTGAAATCGATTTTTAACTGACTAGATTATTGTAGGACTATGGCTCCTCTGCTGTGCTTTGCTGAAAGACTTCTCCTCTCTATCTCTGTGGGCATCCTCCACGTGGAAAACTTCAAATGCTTGAAGAGCAAGCAGACTTAAACCTAGGAAGGTACTAAGAGCACCACCACCGATACCCACATTTCCTCCTGAAGGTGGATGATACTACGAAACGTTTGTTTGAGCAAACAGGAAAGGGACCTGTTGGGGGAAAAGCTACGGACAAAGAGAGCTTTAGCAAACAACAACCAAAAAAGGAACTTGGCATATCTTGTGAGACGTTTTTCCCTTTTGAGAATTTCTATCTTTGGGGATAATCTGAACATGTCTGCTAGACCCTGTACTGGCAAGGTTGCAATGACCTGAGAGACAGGTTCAGGGGGAAGAGAGAGGGGGCAGAATTACATAATGCAGTTATTTTCAATGTAGACCATTACCCTGCCCCACTACTACAGAATCAGAATCTCTGGAGATGGAGCTTGAATCCCCAGAAGATTCCTATGCATGGCAAAGTTTGAAAACTTCCAGCATGAATGTTCAAAGCAAGGATTTTGGAATTAGAAAAACCTGGCTCAGGATACCAACCTTGGCACTCTCCCCATTGGCTGATCTCGAAAAATGAGCTTCCCCTCCTAAGGCTCAATTTTCTTACTCATAAATTGAGGAGGAGCATATTACCTACCTCATAGGATTTTTGAGATGAATAAAAAAGATATGCATATAATCAATCAACACAATGCCTGGCCCATAGTAAGTGCCTGAGGATGTTGCCTCTTTTCATTATGTAATTGTCGTGGAGTGGTCTCGGTTAAATCCAACTGTTTCTCCATACAAGGGTGTTTTACACACACAAAAATGGTAGTGGGTTGAATTGTGACTCCCCAAAAGGTATGTCTAAGTCTTAAGCCCAGAACCTGCAAATGTGATGCTATTTGGAAAAAGTGTCTTTGCAGATATAATTAAGGATTTTGACATGAGATCATCCTGCTTTAGGGGGAGCCCTACATCCAATGACAAATCCTATAAGAAACAGAGGAGGGGAAGGCACAGGCAAGAAGGCCACGTGAAGGTGGAGACAGAAATTGAAGCCATGTGTCTACAAGTCAAGGAAAGCCAAGG
The DNA here is from genome assembly GCF_002837175.3 of Physeter macrocephalus. Lineage (NCBI taxonomy): Eukaryota > Metazoa > Chordata > Mammalia > Artiodactyla > Physeteridae > Physeter > Physeter macrocephalus. The sequence continues at coordinate 52,331,614 of NC_041227.1, read as the reverse complement.
ATTGTCAGAGGCCACCAGAAGCTGCCAGAGAAGCATGGGATGGATTCTCTCTGTCTCCAGAAGGACTCAACTCTGCTGACATCTTGATTTCAGGCTTCTAGCCTCTAGAATTTCTGATGTCTAAAGTCACCAAGTTTGAAATAATTTGTCATGGTAGCCCTAGGAACTAATAGGAAGCTCTTCAGTTCCACTTTAGTCTAAGGATCACATTTGGAAAGGGTCATCTCAGCATGATCTTCTCCAAGGACACTGGCTGAAGGTTGGAATCCCTGGTCCCTCACCACATGGGGCCACAGCCAGGACTCTGCTTAGTCAGTCTCCACATTTGTCAGTGACTTCAGAAGCCCCTGGCCACCGCCAGCTACATCAGTAAATGTCAAGCTCAAATTTCACTCTCTGGCAGCCACCTGAAAGAATAAGCAATTTCTTCTCTAGAAAGCTCCTTAGGTAGAGAGATCTGAAGGTGGCATATGTCAGATCAGGGTCAAAGAGCCAACATCTGGGTAAGCCATGCAGGGTACCTGTGAGCTTGAAGCTCTGCCCTCAGCTCCGGACTCTCCAGAGAATTCACCCATGGATCTGTATTCCCAAATTAATGTAATAATAACAATGATGACAGCCACCATATATTGCGATTCTTTAACACACTAGAAATTTAATTAAATGCTTCACCCTCATCATCTCCAAAACTTCTGGGATATTGAGATAATTCTCTGTCCCCATTTTACAGATGAAGAAACTGAGGCCCAGCAAGCTTAAGGATCCTGTCAATGTCACCCAGTGGGGAAGGAAACATACAGCATTCAACCCTATGTTCCTCCAATGGCTATAGGCTGCCTGGCAACAATGACTATGCTTTGAGTATGAACATCTGAGACCTTCCCCACCAATGCCCTCGCTGGTTTGAAATGGGTCCACAAAAGGCATTTTCTTCCCCCATGTGGCATCCTGCTGGAGCATACCCTTTCTCAGGTCCTCATACTTCCATTTCAAGTACCAGAAATGGAAAATTTTAGAGCTAACTGCCCTCTTAACGTTTGCATAGTTTCAATGTGCCATTTTGCAGATGAGAAAACTAAGGATCAAAGAGACTAACAGGCTTATTCAGGGCTGTGTAGCTCCTGACACAGACAGGACTCCAACCCAGAACTCTTGACACCTGTGTTCACACCATCATGCATACATCTGTAACTTGAAGACTCAGGGCCAAAAATGGGGGTAAAAATATAGGTCAAAATCTTTGCAGGTGCCAGGACAATTTTCCCATGTAAGTGCCACTTTACTTTTAAATTATTCACCGTAAAGTTCATCTGTAGAGTCTCAAGAACTGGAACACTACATTGAAAAATATCGATTTTCATCTCCCTCTATTTGCCACTATTACTCTTTGATACCAACTTCAAAGTTCATAGTGGGATGCAAGGCCCTGAGGTTCCCCTCTGTCACCAGGGGCGTCTATTCACCTCCACGCAGACCCATGTTTCTACTAGTCTCAAGAAGACTCAAATGCCCTCTACATGACAGTCATAAGAAATTAACTCGATGCTCGGTGCTCCTATGAACCAATGTTGACAGGCTGCTGTCCTACAGCCTGTGGATAAGTGGTCCCGAGAAGTCACTAGCAAAATGAATGACAGGGTAAACAGGCTGTGATTTGAATCATGTTTTAAATACATACTGGATTTAAATACAATGCAAGCAATTATTCTATCTTTACTATAGATTGAGAATCTCTTCCTAGCACTGTATTCCATGCCAGAGATAGCAGATAAAGAGGATGCCATTTTTTGGTGGAAGATCTTACAATTCAGTGCCTTTTGAAATAAACCATGATCATCCATTTGCTGCTTTAAAAAAATAAGTCCTCATTTTTCATACACTGAGTTTCCTCAAAGCCAATCTGACCTCCGTGTTTTCCCAAAGGTCATGTGAGTCTGCATGTTATGTGTTTGTCCACTGCTAGAATCCTGCTGTGTTTTGAAAGGCAATGCCCCTGTTTTTGTAGAAAGGAAGGGACCGGTGAAGCTGGAACTAATGGTGGGTCCAGAGTGTGAACTCAGAGGTGCTCCTGGTGACAAGGTCGTGGGCACCTCCCTGTGAAGCGGGGCACGTGGGGAAAGTCAGAAATGGCACTGAGAGCCTTCAGCGTGGGTGTCTGTGAAGAGATGCTCTGAATCATTCAGAGAGAAAACAAGAAGAAAAACCTTATAGCCGTGCAACTGCTCTCACAAAATCCCCATCTGCTTGCAACTGAGGTATGCCTGTTTACACTGTTCTCCATCTGATTTCTCAGGTGCGACACCTTCGGGGCCATCTTCCTCCCGAAGGCTCCAACAAGCAACAAGTCCAGGTAGGGAGGTGGAACACTGCAGCCTTGCTCCTGGAGACACAGCGGAGGGCTGTCAAGTCCAGGGAGGAGATGGCACCGTCTTTTCCCTGTCTTCCTCTTTCTGCACTGCTTACTGGCAAAGGATCAGCCGCCAGCTTATAAGTGTCCCTCCCCTGACACTTACAAGCTGGGGGCACCCCACAGGACCCATAACCCACCACTCACAATTCTGGTGCCTCCTCCGCATCCTGGGAAAACTCCCCTCCCTTCTGAGCCCCACTGATCCATGTTCCCAGCGCGTAATTATCTTAATTTAGGTGTGTATTTTGCGACAATATTTTGGATAACCCTGGCACTAAGTCTTCTCTATTACAAACATTTATGTAACCATGCCAGCCGATTAATCTGAAGGATGTGGCAAAGAGACGGGGAAATTTTACCCACAGGAAACAAAAACCCAGTCTTTGAGGATAAATATGTACTCCAAAATTCATAACTTATTGCAGATTACTACTGATATTTCAGCAATGTATTTGTCCCTTGGACATATTCGTAGAGCATTTCCAAGTCTATAGACACATCTATTTAATAACTGGACCGAATAATTCTTCCACGCTACATATACATGAGAACTTGCAAACACCCCCAATCCCCACAACAAAGGTAATAAGCTTTTGTCTCATCTTTTTTTTTCTGCTTTAAGCATCCGCCTTAATGAGCTCTGCTTCTTTGTAACTCAAGAGATTTAGTGTTCTGTCCAACAAAACAATTTATTGCCCAAAATATTCCTACTGCAGATAAAATCTTTGCTTCCCCAATACTTCTGGCTCCACAGTTAATACCCTGATGTTTCATTTACAGCTGAACAAAGCGGCTTATCTCCTCTAAAAGGGGAATTAGTAGTAAGAAATAATTTCAATCATCTGCTGAGTTTCTAAGTAAAGTGATGACTTCTGCATTCTAGCTTCTATCTGATGACAGGTGTGTTGGGGGCTCCCAGAAAAATAGAGCAGTTCTGTCACCTAAGCTTTGTAATTTGAACAATGCGGCTACATAGATCAGGCAGGAGTTAGGTCTTAGCTGTCAGGGAAAAAGAAAAAAAACCTGCACTCGGATATATGCTGTAGTCAGCAGTTCTTAGCTACAGATTGGGTACTAACTCACGGGAGGAAAAAAAAATTGGTTTGAATCAACAAATGGCTCCATTTTTCCCCCTGGTCTGCGGCAAACTTATTATACACCTACAAACACACAACCACAGTCTATTACATTTCCTCGGCACGTCCACACACCCACACGGTACCGTGATGGCTATATATCCTCACACGCGTGCGTGCAGCCTTATTTATGTGTGCGCAGACATGAAGGCTGCAGGAGACCGCGTAGCCACGGGTAGGGAGGATGGTGGGGAGAGTCGTAGTGAAAAACAGCGAGGCAGAGGAATCATGGGTGAGTTTGCAGCGGGTATCAGATCGTTTACATCAGACGGAGAGCCGGGGGACGTGCCTCCCTGAGATGACAAGGGGAAATTCAATTTTCCATCACTCATGTCACAACCTGGGCGCAGGAACACCTGACGCTGGCTCCCGAAACTGCCTAAAAGGTAAACTGAAAGGCAGGCTGTCAAGAACCTAGGGGCTGGACAGACCCCATGTGCAGGAGAGTAGAGAGGCCATGACCCTGGACTCTGTAGGAGATGGGTAATAGGACATGTAAGAGGATGGGAGGTCCAGGTTAATTTCTCACCTGGAGGGTGGTTCACCTCCTATGTCAACCCTTTTAACAGAAAGTCTTCCTTAAATCTGGAAGTCAGTTGTGGCCACCAGGGTGTGTAAACAGGAGGCTTAGGTAGGAGACTTAGGGGATGGAAGAGATCAGGCAGAATTGGGACGAATCAGAAATTTAAAATAGGGGCTATTATTTATATAACGATTCCTCTAATTTCTTATTCTTCTATGTTTCTTTAAAGCTCGAGCCTCACAAATCCTCCCCAGTTTTGTGAAACATCTCCCAGCTGATGTGAGTATTGGCTGCAAACTGCTCTCAGCCTGAGCTTTCCTCTGAAAGGTTGAACGTGACAGATAGGGGCTGCTCTAGTCAGACATACCCAGAGTGGAGGGTAGGAGTAAGGGCTGGTACCATCCGTTCCTTGGGTGAGGTGGGGGGGGTGAGCCTGAGTCTGTGGCCAAAGACAAATTGATGTAAAGGGGTGGGAGGAAGACTCTGGGTGAAATCATCTTTGGTTCAATGAATGCTCCGGAGCTCCCCAGAGGATCAGGCTGAGGCTGGGTTTTCCCCTGAAACCACACCTTTCCCTATGTCTTTCCCTGCCCTACCCTGATTCTTTACCCCATCACCCATAGGTTTCCCCTGAGAGCATCCCTCCAATTAACCACTGGCATGCCAATCCCCATCTCGGGCATAATCCCTAGGGAATCTGACCTAAGGCAGATGGAGGGAGGAACACTGTATATAAATCTTGATAAAAAGAAGTACACTCCGGGCTTCCCTGGTGGCGCAGTGGTTGAGAGTCCGCCTGCCGATGCAGGGGACACGGGTTCGTGCCCCGGTCCGGGAAGATCCCACATGCCGCGGAGCGGCTGGGCCCGTGAGCCATGGCCGCTGAGACTGCGCGTCCGGAGCCTGTGCTCCGCAACGGGAGGGGCCGCGGCGGTGAGAGGCCCGGGTACCGCAAAAAAATAAATAAATAAATAAATAAAGTACACTCCTATGACTATACGCTTGAGCATAATAGCTGGATTTCAGATGCAGTGGGGATGCTAAAGAAAACATGCTGATCGACTTCCAGAGGTGGGCAAGAAGTGATGCCTGTCCGGCCCCTCAAAGACTCCGTCTCCCTGGCCACAGAATTAAAGTTTAGGGATGGACTCCCGATCCAGCGTGGGCTGCAGCTCCCCGCCCGCTCACGCCCAGGCATTTTCTGTCAGATCTGAAGTTGTAAGAGCCACTGACTACATGCAAGAAGCTGCAGCTAATAAAACAAAACAAAACAAAAAACTCCAAAGAGAGGCCAGCTCAGCGGTGGAAAGGAGAGACCCCTGTCGCTAGGGCTTAAACCCTCATACTCAGCAATGACTGATGGCAGTGAGAACTCTGCCTGGATTTCTCAGTTTCTCGAGATAATCAATCTTCCTTTGGCTTACGCTAGTGTGGGTTAGGATTTATAACCTATTCAGCTGAATCGATGGCATATCAGGAGAAAGAGGCCCTAGCCCCAGCCCAGAGACAGATGAGCCTCCACACATCACAAGAAGTGAATGAAAATATGAACACGCACGGCCCCTTTTCCTCCTTGATCCTAAATGTCTCCCAGCAAGGCCACTGACTCTTGGTTGGACCGTAAAGGGGGTGGTGTCTGTGCTTTACAGTTTTATTTGACAGCCACTTGTAGCTGGACACTTAGTGATAACCAAGACTGACAATGCATTTCCTCAGGTAGCTTACTCCTCCGTGGAAGAAACAAGCCATTGCTTAAATACACACATTATCATTTCTTTAAAGGGAAATACAAGATTCTATGAAAGGGGATTCCAGGGGGGGACCTGGTCTAACCTACAAGACCCCATGAAGCTTTCATGAAAAAAGTGGCACACACGTAGAGGTATAAAAAATGATGATGGAAAACCAACCTGAAGAGGTAGAGTGAAACATTTTTTTGATGGATGGAAAACGTGTGCAGAAGTTCCCATGAAGGAAGAAGTTGGGCAAGCTTCAAAACCTGAAAATCATTCCAACCCAGCTGAAGTACTGTGGTAGAAGCTGCGCAGGGTGTCATATGAGATTGCGGAGGGCAGGAGGGGAGAGAGGATGTGTGGAGTTTGTATTCTGTGGGCATCCAAGACGGATGAAGAGGTTTAAGCTGGGATGGGGTGCAGTGAGTAAGTTAGTGCAAGTTCATATCCTTGTCCCTTATGTCATGGATCTCAGCATTCCTGAAAGCATAGGTGTCCTGACGGGCTGGCCCCGTAACCCATTCATTCATTCGTTCGTTCATTCACTTATCCATCCGGTCATTGACCAAAGCCTACTGTATACAAGGCAGGCACAAAACCACACATGGTCCTTCTCTCCATAGTACTGACAGTCTTTCAGGGAATGAATTAAATCCTTATATAAAAAGATGTAAAACCAAAATGGCCTCACAAGCTACAAGTGAAGGTACATGAAATTAAGAAATAATACAGTAGAGGCACTTGACTTAGTCAAAGAGGCCAAGGAAGTTTTCCTTGAGGACGGGACAAAGCAACTGTGTTCCAAAGCAGACGTGAGTGTTAACTAGGCAAAGAAGGGAGAGAAAAGGTAGGAAAGTCTAGGAGGAGAGAAGATCCTGGCACAGCTCCTTCGGCGAGCCTGGAAGAACAAGGGAGGGGGCAGGTTCCCACCTGGCCCCAAATCTGGTGCCCTTGGAGCTCTTAGGACCCAGAACTTCTTCCCTCTACCTCCAGGAGAGACACTCTTTTACAAAGCAGTGCACATAATCCCACAAGCACACTTAGAGGGACATCAGCAAATGCCATTCTAAAAAGGGACTAGAAAATCCATGCCGCCGATCAACACGCTGGTGGAGCTGAGGTGGTAGAGGGGGTCAGGAACAGAAGAGACGATGCCTGGGTATGCTGCCCTATCCAGAGCCTCGCAGCAGATTACCTTTCACAAATTTAGTTCAAAAGGTCAGCTGAGGATAGGAGATATGATGCTAAGGACTGGGAGGAGAAGAAATAGCCATAACTAGGGGAGCCAACGAGCCTGCCAAAAAAACACAAGGGTCTGAGAGGTCCAAGAGCCTCAGGGAAGGTCCGGCTCCAAGCCATACAACTGAAGTAGGTAGTAGAAAAATCTTCTTCCTGGACCTTTTATTCCATATTTGCAGTTTTCTCACATTCCTGACTTTCTGTATCCCCAGGGCATACAAATCACAGTAAACAACCCGATTGTTGAAGCTGTCCTCCCTTTAGCACAAACATATTCTTGTAAATGGAAAGAAAATGGGCTCCTTGCATGCTATTGAGGTACACAAATCTCTAAATGGATTGTCAGTTCCTTTAACCACTAATTCCTCTTTAAAGAGACAGCATATTGATTTTTTTCATTAAAAGTTGCCAAATTTGTAAATTCACAATCCCAAACACAATCCCAAAATGATCCATTGTCCAGGAAGGATGCAAAACAGGGCACCTTACACTTGCATGATCTTTGCGAGGTACAAAGATATTTTAGGTGCTTTTTCTTATTCCATCTTTATAATTTTTTGAACAAGGTTTTATCATTCCCTTTTGCAGATAAGAGAAGCAAGGCTCTGAGGGGTTAGGGGATGTGAATGAGGCTCCAGCAAGTCAAAATTTGAATTCCAGTGTTTTGACTCCAAGTCCCAACATCTCATAGTGAAGAACATGAGTCTGGGTGTCACATTGACTGGGTCAACTCCTGGTTCTGGAAATTTATCATTTCCATAATTATGGGGAAGTTACTTAAATTTCCCGAGTCCCAATTTTCTTATTTGAAAAATGGTGGTGATATCATGTATCTAACAGGGAGGCATAAAGATTATATGCATATAAAGGTATTTAGTCCAGTACTAGGAACATTCCATATACTCAAGTGGTAGCCACCACTATTACTATGGGTGTCATCAGTGTTGTTGAATCATAATACCATGGCCTCAGCAAACCTGGTCTTCTGCATATCGAAAGCTCTGGCCAGATCATCCTCTGAATTTCTCTCTAGAGTCTGAACATATTTGGATGAGAACTCTGCCCATTAACTATTTTAGGCAATGTTTTGCCCCACTCCTGATTTGGCTAATATAAGTCATCACTTAAGGATCTTCTGGAGTCGTTCACAAGATTAACCAATGTTGTCTTAGGACCTGAAGTCCAGAATGAAGATCAAGAGTCAACCTTTAGGTGGGCATGGGTATACCCCAATTAACATTTCATTAAATAGACTGAATTTTAATTTTTCAAGGAATGGTGCTGTGCTGTGCACATTAGATATCTCCCCTCCTCCAATTCACTCAGGTTTTCCAAAGAACTTACATCCTGACATAAAAGCAATCTTTTAAAAGTACTTATTCTGTATCAGGCACTGAAGGAAGCTCTATTTAACCCTCCCTAGAACCACAAGGGGTGAGGACTATTACTAGCTTTCTTTTATAGTTGAGGGGACTTAAGCTCAGGGGCATGGTACAAATTGATGATAAAGAGTTAGAATTTGAACCCCAAAGTTGTCAAATTCCAAAGGTCATGTTTCACATACCTCACTCTACAGTTTCTGAATCACACACCCCAGCAATAATGAAGTCGATAAAACATCCGTTTCAATTGCTTTCACATATGCCATTTCATTTCCGTTTGCATTCAAAATCTGCACGGTGTCTGAATTCCCCCAGAAAGAAGCAAAATCTACATGGGAAAATGATCCCAAGTATGATATATCTTGAACACCTAGTGCAGAATCGCACCTAATCTGTGTGTTCCACAGACCCTTTCCATGTCAGGAACAACAACAGGGTCAATCTCTTCTCTGCTCCATACAATCTGGGATCAGATGCCTTCCATTTTAAGTCTTGAAAATATCAACCTCCTCATAAGGTAAATGTTGACTATGTAACTTGATCTTGATAAAAGGCAATGAAAATGATTTATTGGAACAAAATGAGGATATTATGTTTTGGGTCATTTGTTTGCTTTGCTTTTTTCCCCCCATGACAGCTAAAGAACAGAACACTCTTAAGCTTTGAGAGGCTTTCACCATTGCAACAATAGCACAACATAAGAAGTCTAAGAGAACACAGAAGTAAAGCTCATGAAATTAACACATTAAAACAATCAAGTCCATTGATGGATGAGCAGATAAAGAAGAGGTGGTACATATATATAATGCAATACTACTCAGCCATAGAAAGAATGAAATAATGCCATTTGCAGCAACATGGATGTAACTAGAGATTATCATACTAGGTGAAGTAAGCCAGACAGAGAAAGACAAATACCATATGGTATTACTTATATGTGGAATCTAAAATGTGACACAAATGAACCTATCTACGAAACAGAAACAGACTCAAGGATATAGAGAACAGACTTGTGGTTGCCAAGGGGGAGGGGTTGGGGGAGGGATGGAGTGGGAGGTTGGGGTTAGCAGAGGTAAGCTATTATATATAGGATGGATAAACAACAAGGTCCTGCTGTGTAGCATGGGGAACTATACTCAATATCCTATGATAAACCATAATGGAAAAGAATATTAAGAAAAGAATGCATATATATATATATATATATATATATATATATAACTGAATCGCTTTGCTGTACAGCAGGAATTAACACTATAAAACAACTACACTTCAATAAAAAAAAATAAAAAATAATCAAGGAATTCTGGAGACCTCCTATGCTGATAGGGAAGCCCAATATGCCCTCTGCTCTCTTGAGCATTCAAAAGATGAAGAGGTCTGCTATCCGTGAAGTTGCGTAGAGCCTGGAGCTGATGCATGGTGTGTAACACAGCTGCCTGCAGCTGCCACGGATACCGTTCCTAATGGTACCCTGTGTTGAAGACTCTGCAGTATCAGCTTCCTTCCAAACACAAAATTGTTTCCATGGTGTCTGACCATACGTTCCAGGAGTCTCTCTCAAGGTGTGCGTTTATTTCACAGTTTGGGATCAACCAACGCACGACTCTCTTCTTGCCAGGAAACGTACAATTTTGCTAGGAAACAAGATCGGGGAAGATACACTCTGACGGCTGTTGTAGATCTACGCGTTCAGAAGACATGAATATCTGAGTGAATATCATGTCATTCTGGCAGAGTGACTAAAGACCTCAGCTCTGGAACTGGAGATTCCAGCTCTTCTCTTTATCAGACCTCGGTTTTCTTGCCTATAAAATGGGGGATAATAATGAAACATATCTCATACAATTATTATACTAATTTAGCAAGAGAATGAATGCTGGGTGCTTTGCACAACGTCTGGTGTATGACAAGCATGAAAAAAGCTGCCTGTTTCTCCTTCCTTCTTCTACTCTCTATTTTCTCTCCATTCTACCCTCTATTCTCCATATGACCTTTCAGTCTTCACCATCGGCCACTGAAAGTTGGAATAGCGATGTGAGAAGTCCAAATCACCTTGGTTGCATTGCCTTCAAATTTAGAGTCATTCACCTGTCCTTGAGGGAGGTACCTTATTAAGACCCATGTGTGGGCACCACAGTGCGGAAACATAACATCACGAGACACAGTTCATCCTTAGTCAATGATTTTATAGAACTCAGAGCAAATCCAAGGCAACAGAAAGATGGAGGCAATGTGCACGTAATAATATACACTCTCTGTTAATATCCCCCAATTCCCCGGTCAGAGGTGCTCAAGGACACCTGGAGTGTGTGCTGGTGTGCCTGGCAGGATGGGTGGGAGTTGCTGAGTTTGACGTGGTGGAGAGTTTGTAGAAGTCATGGATGATGGGCTTATTTTTAATGACTGGGTTAGTTACTCAGTGAGGAATCAATTAATTAATGATGAATAAACTAAGCAAACATATTTTGAGCAAGGATTATGTCAAGTATGATCCTAGGTAGTTATGGGACACTGCAGAACACGGGCAAGTCAGTTTAAAACCTGAAGGAGTGGGACTTCCTTGGTGGCCCAGTGGTTAAGAATCCACCTGCCAATGCAGGGGACACGGGATCGAGCCCTGGTCCGGGAAGATCCCACATGCCGCGGAGCAACCAAGCCCATGTGTCACAACGACTGAGCCTGCGCTCTAGAACCCGCGAGCCAGAACGACTGAGCCTGCGTGTCACAACTACTGAAGCCCACACGCCTAGAGCCCATGCTCCACAACAAGAGAAGCCACCATAATGAGAAGCCAGAGAAAGACAAATACCATATGGTATTACTTATATGTGGAATCTAAAATGTGACACAAATGAACCTATCTACGAAACAGAAACAGACTCAAGGATATAGAGAACAGACTTGTGGTTGCCAAGGGGGAGGGGTTGGGGGAGGGATGGAGTGGGAGGTTGGGGTTAGCAGAGGTAAGCTATTATATATAGGATGGATAAACAACAAGGTCCTGCTGTGTAGCATGGGGAACTATACTCAATATCCTATGATAAACCATAATGGAAAAGAATATTAAGAAAAGAATGCATATATATATATATATATATATATATATATATAACTGAATCGCTTTGCTGTACAGCAGGAATTAACACTATAAAACAACTACACTTCAATAAAAAAAAATAAAAAATAATCAAGGGATTCTGGAGACCTCCTATGCTGATAGGGAAGCCCAATATGCCCTCTGCTCTCTTGAGCATTCAAAAGATGAAGAGGTCTGCTATCCGTGAAGTTGCGTAGAGCCTGGAGCTGATGCATGGTGTGTAACACAGCTGCCTGCAGCTGCCACGGATACCGTTCCTAATGGTACCCTGTGTTGAAGACTCTGCAGTATCAGCTTCCTTCCAAACACAAAATTGTTTCCATGGTGTCTGACCATACGTTCCAGGAGTCTCTCTCAAGGTGTGCGTTTATTTCACAGTTTGGGATCAACCAACGCACGACTCTCTTCTTGCCAGGAAACGTACAATTTTGCTAGGAAACAAGATCGGGGAAGATACACTCTGACGGCTGTTGTAGATCTACGCGTTCAGAAGACATGAATATCTGAGTGAATATCATGTCATTCTGGCAGAGTGACTAAAGACCTCAGCTCTGGAACTGGAGATTCCAGCTCTTCTCTTTATCAGACCTCGGTTTTCTTGCCTATAAAATGGGGGATAATAATGAAACATATCTCATACAATTATTATACTAATTTAGCAAGAGAATGAATGCTGGGTGCTTTGCACAACGTCTGGTGTATGACAAGCATGAAAAAAGCTGCCTGTTTCTCCTTCCTTCTTCTACTCTCTATTTTCTCTCCATTCTACCCTCTATTCTCCATATGACCTTTCAGTCTTCACCATCGGCCACTGAAAGTTGGAATAGCGATGTGAGAAGTCCAAATCACCTTGGTTGCATTGCCTTCAAATTTAGAGTCATTCACCTGTCCTTGAGGGAGGTACCTTATTAAGACCCATGTGTGGGCACCACAGTGCGGAAACATAACATCACGAGACACAGTTCATCCTTAGTCAATGATTTTATAGAACTCAGAGCAAATCCAAGGCAACAGAAAGATGGAGGCAATGTGCACGTAATAATATACACTCTCTGTTAATATCCCCCAATTCCCCGGTCAGAGGTGCTCAAGGACACCTGGAGTGTGTGCTGGTGTGCCTGGCAGGATGGGTGGGAGTTGCTGAGTTTGACGTGGTGGAGAGTTTGTAGAAGTCATGGATGATGGGCTTATTTTTAATGACTGGGTTAGTTACTCAGTGAGGAATCAATTAATTAATGATGAATAAACTAAGCAAACATATTTTGAGCAAGGATTATGTCAAGTATGATCCTAGGTAGTTATGGGACACTGCAGAACACGGGCAAGTCAGTTTAAAACCTGAAGGAGTGGGACTTCCTTGGTGGCCCAGTGGTTAAGAATCCACCTGCCAATGCAGGGGACACGGGATCGAGCCCTGGTCCGGGAAGATCCCACATGCCGCGGAGCAACCAAGCCCATGTGTCACAACGACTGAGCCTGCGCTCTAGAACCCGCGAGCCAGAACGACTGAGCCTGCGTGTCACAACTACTGAAGCCCACACGCCTAGAGCCCATGCTCCACAACAAGAGAAGCCACCATAATGAGAAGCCAATGCCATTTGCAGCAACATGGATGTAACTAGAGATTATCATACTAGGTGAAGTAAGCCAGACAGAGAAAGACAAATACCATATGGTATTACTTATATGTGGAATCTAAAATGTGACACAAATGAACCTATCTACGAAACAGAAACAGACTCAAGGATATAGAGAACAGACTTGTGGTTGCCAAGGGGGAGGGGTTGGGGGAGGGATGGAGTGGGAGGTTGGGGTTAGCAGAGGTAAGCTATTATATATAGGATGGATAAACAACAAGGTCCTGCTGTGTAGCATGGGGAACTATACTCAATATCCTATGATAAACCATAATGGAAAAGAATATTAAGAAAAGAATGCATATATATATATATATATATATATATATAAAACTGAATCGCTTTGCTGTACAGCAGGAATTAACACTATAAAACAACTACACTTCAATAAAAAAAAATAAAAAATAATCAAGGGATTCTGGAGACCTCCTATGCTGATAGGGAAGCCCAATATGCCCTCTGCTCTCTTGAGCATTCAAAAGATGAAGAGGTCTGCTATCCGTGAAGTTGCGTAGAGCCTGGAGCTGATGCATGGTGTGTAACACAGCTGCCTGCAGCTGCCACGGATACCGTTCCTAATGGTACCCTGTGTTGAAGACTCTGCAGTATCAGCTTCCTTCCAAACACAAAATTGTTTCCATGGTGTCTGACCATACGTTCCAGGAGTCTCTCTCAAGGTGTGCGTTTATTTCACAGTTTGGGATCAACCAACGCACGACTCTCTTCTTGCCAGGAAACGTACAATTTTGCTAGGAAACAAGATCGGGGAAGATACACTCTGACGGCTGTTGTAGATCTACGCGTTCAGAAGACATGAATATCTGAGTGAATATCATGTCATTCTGGCAGAGTGACTAAAGACCTCAGCTCTGGAACTGGAGATTCCAGCTCTTCTCTTTATCAGACCTCGGTTTTCTTGCCTATAAAATGGGGGATAATAATGAAACATATCTCATACAATTATTATACTAATTTAGCAAGAGAATGAATGCTGGGTGCTTTGCACAACGTCTGGTGTATGACAAGCATGAAAAAAGCTGCCTGTTTCTCCTTCCTTCTTCTACTCTCTATTTTCTCTCCATTCTACCCTCTATTCTCCATATGACCTTTTCAGTCTTCACCATCGGCCACTGAAAGTTGGAATAGCGATGTGAGAAGTCCAAATCACCTTGGTTGCATTGCCTTCAAATTTAGAGTCATTCACCTGTCCTTGAGGGAGGTACCTTATTAAGACCCATGTGTGGGCACCACAGTGCGGAAACATAACATCACGAGACACAGTTCATCCTTAGTCAATGATTTTATAGAACTCAGAGCAAATCCAAGGCAACAGAAAGATGGAGGCAATGTGCACGTAATAATATACACTCTCTGTTAATATCCCCCAATTCCCCGGTCAGAGGTGCTCAAGGACACCTGGAGTGTGTGCTGGTGTGCCTGGCAGGATGGGTGGGAGTTGCTGAGTTTGACGTGGTGGAGAGTTTGTAGAAGTCATGGATGATGGGCTTATTTTTAATGACTGGGTTAGTTACTCAGTGAGGAATCAATTAATTAATGATGAATAAACTAAGCAAACATATTTTGAGCAAGGATTATGTCAAGTATGATCCTAGGTAGTTATGGGACACTGCAGAACACGGGCAAGTCAGTTTAAAACTTGAAGGAGTGGGACTTCCTTGGTGGCCCAGTGGTTAAGAATCCACCTGCCAATGCAGGGGACACGGGATCGAGCCCTGGTCCGGGAAGATCCCACATGCCGCGGAGCAACCAAGCCCATGTGTCACAACGACTGAGCCTGCGCTCTAGAACCCGCGAGCCAGAACGACTGAGCCTGCGTGTCACAACTACTGAAGCCCACACGCCTAGAGCCCATGCTCCACAACAAGAGAAGCCACCATAATGAGAAGCCCGCGCATAGCAATGAAGAGTGGCCCCCGCTCGCCGCACCTAGAGAAACACTGTGTGCAGCAACAAAGACCCAACGGAGCCAAAAACAAATAAGTAAATTAATTAATTAAAAAAAAAAAAAACCGGAAGGAGTGTCAGAATCACCTGAGGGTCTGATAAAATGAAAATTCCCCAGCTCCAGAGGCTAACAATTCTGACTTGGCTGATCTGGGGTGGCAGAGGTATTGCCCTGGACCTACTCATTAAGGGTGATTCAGAATCTATACTTGGAGAGACTTTGCTTTACGGGACCAAGGAGAGATGGAGTCCGGCTTCCTCTGAACCACAAAGAGCCAGACCCTGTCCTCTTTACACAAAGGCAGTCAGCGAGAGGGCCCTGTCCTGGGCTCGACAGATCCAAATGCTGCCCCTGTCCTAACTTGCTTTGTGATCTTGGACAAGTCAGATGTCCTCTCTGACCTTTGGTTTCCTCCTCCGAATAATAACAGACATGATCCCTAAAGTCTCTTTTAGCAAGACCATTGGTGGATTTGATGGAGAGATGCCCCGTTCATGTGTGCAATTCCACAGAGTACCAAGAAACCTCATGATGCCTTGTTGGGGGAGAGGCAAGAGCCTAAAACTCAACGTCTGACACTTACAAAATACCCAGCACAACAAACCCACTTACTGAGGTCTCTTCTCCCGTCGTGTACCTCTCTAGAATAAAGTCCATCAAGTCCCAATGCTTGAGATGACCACTATACAACCTGATCTTTCATCTCAGTTGATAACCACTGCCTTTGAAATTTCTCCTAGAACTCCTGAGCGGTGATTCCAGCTCTGCCCACTGCCTCCAAAGTGCGATTTCCCTGTTCATGACACCACCAGCTCCAGGCCCCTACCTCAGCACGGAGAGGCGTCTGTATTCATTTCCTCCCACCTCAAGTCAGTTTCCAAAGCTCCGCCCCTTGTTCTTCTACACCTTCCACTCCATGACCACTGTAGTCCAAGTCACCATCCCCCTTGGCCTGCAATCCTAGGTCACTTTCTAGCAGCTGTCCTAGCTTCCTCTCCTGGGCCCCATCGGTCAGTGTTCCACGCAGCAGTCATTTTTATGAATGCAAATCTCTGTACTGCCCTTTAAGTAAGACACAAATCCCTAACCCTGGTTTACAAAGTCCTGTACGATCTGACCTTTGTCCCTTTCTCAGAGCTCGCTGTGCCACTCTCCCATTTTCTGGGGGTCTTTTCATCCCTCATACATCGCGAGTTCCTCCTCTCTGAGGGCATCCTGTCTGGAATGGTCTTCCTCCCTGTCTTGGCATGGTTTGTCATTAGCAGCTCAGCTTAAGTTTCATGTCTTCATAAGAACCTTCCTTGAACACCCATCAATCTCTGTTTTAATGACCTGATTAGCACCTACCATTAGCCGCTTTTTATTTGTTTATCCTCCCAACTAGAAGGTAAACTCCATAAGAACAGCATTTTATTTGTCCTGTTTAGCACCACATCCCCAGTGGCTGAGCAGAGCAGGCATTCAGTAAATGTTTGCTGAGTGAATGAGAATATCATTCGGACATTTCCAGTCTCTGCTTGCTTCACGTCTAAGTCTAGGTGGTGAGTACAGGATCATCTTATTTTCTCGCCACCAATTCCAAACTTGGCATGACCTGCAAAGCTGTTCACCCCATGACCCCCTCTCTCCCCCATCTATTTTCCCACAAGAGAAATAAGAAGATAGATAAATGGCATAGCCCAGGGTTCCACAGCCAGAGATTGGTGGAGATGGCTTTCAAATTCAGTTATGTCTGACGCCAAAACCTACTGCAACACGCAACTCTTCATTTTCAGCTCCAAGTCTAAATTCAGGAACCCAAATAACAGAACAGCCATGTGTTTGCAATGGTCCAAATTTACAGGTGTGTGATGAACCTGAGCCATATTTTCCCCTTGTTTTGGATACTGAAGTTTGTATCAGGAAAACCCAAATGACTGCTTGCTTTCTCCTGCTATTCTAATATATATATATGTATTTCATTATGTATACTGATGTTTCCCTTACTTGAGGGATTATAACATACTTTTAAAATTCTTGTTTGGATCTGAGTATTGCTTGAGTAAGAGTTTAATGTACATCATGGAAACTCAGTGTCATTCCAGATTAATATTGTTATTAAGTGTCACTCTTAAATTTCTTTATCCTGAAGGTGTCATATCCTCAAGCCCTCACATACAGAATGGTTTTCAGCATGGAGACTGCAGAGGAATGAGGCCAGTGTGTCAGGGAAAGCATTTACTGATGCTCGCTGGAAACTCCAAAGATGAATGATAAGTGCATTAATTCAGTCGGCAACTTGGCCTGGCTAGCATAAAACTCAGATCATTCTAGAGATGATTTCAATGTCAAGGGTCTATGACTCCAAACACTTAAAATGATGTCACTTACATATTTGCCATCAGCCTTTTTTTTTTTGCCCCTGAGGTATCAGATTCTGTCATAAGCAGAAAAGTGATACTACCTTATAAATGCGTGCTAGTGTTGTTGTATTTTTTTTTTTTTTTAGTAACAATTTTCAGTTCTAGAACTAAGCATCGAACAAGAAACTGGACCAAGAACCCCTGCTAGAATCAGAGAATCAGCGGGAACGTTCCCTGACAACGGTTATCCTAAGATCATCTTGAATGCTGCATTTTTTTTTCTTTAGATGCCAAAGAAAATTCTCTATTCCTTAGGCATTTTCTGGCCTTGCTTACCATATGTCAAGTCTCATGAACAGCTCTTTGGCTAGATGTCCATTCTTTTCTCTTCAGTGTGGAACCCTTTACGGAGAGATGTCTAAAGACAAATATCTAAACTAAACTTACTCGATTTAGGCAGCTTACAGCTCCTCGATTTAATTGCATTACATGTCTATAAGTGGGGAGCAATTTACTCTGAAGTGGTACTTAGGCATCATTCCTCTTGGCTTCTCCAGGAAGCACTTGGGCTAAATTTCTATTTAATGTATGCTGGCTTTGGAACATAAGTACAAATGGCAGGATGTGTATTAATGTTTTAATTATGTGGCGATCCTCTGTTAGAAAATGAATCCGGGGTGGACACAGACTTTAATTCCTTTTAACTAAGAAAAACACTTTTCTTGCCATTTTGTGCATTATTCAGCCTCCTGAAATGTGTATCTCCATCAGCTTGCAGCAAGAAAATGGAATCACTTCTGTGAGTTACGCTGTTTCCTGTGCTGCATTATCTTTGTAATGTTCTCAGCATTTAATAAGGGCTAACAAGAAGAAGAGCACTTTTGTTTAATTAAAGTAATATATCATTTTTAATAATTAGTCATAATTAAGGTGAATGATTAGCTAGGAAAGATATGAAAAATATACATTCTAGATAAAGCTTCAAGTCACATTTTAAAAGTCCAAAATAAACTCTTGAGGGCTGTGCATGGCTTTTAAGTATGATATAATTTATGTAATGAAATAAATCTTGAGTGTTAAAATACTTAGAGGAACTGAGAATAATGAGTTGAGATATAGGATTAGTTTAATTAGTTTACTGAAATGGAGTCTTCATAGTGGCCAAGTGTGATATATTGGCTTTTGTCACTTGAAATAAAAAAGAGGTAATTAGTCCCTACTCAAATATATTGTTTTCCCAGAATAGGTTGAATTTTATTTTAGGCGCTAATCCAGAGCCAACTTCCAATTGATTTATAAAGGCTGCGAGATAAGATCATCCTTCAGACAACTCAAGAACCCAGTCACTTGAAAGCAGTGGTTCTCAAAGTGGTGGTGGGGGGGGGTCGTCTCCATCCCCAGGAGACATTTAGCAGAGTCTGAAGACATTTCGGGGTGTCACGATGGAGGGGGGAGTGCCCCTGGCATCTGGTGGATGAGGGCCACACAGATGCTGCTAAACACCCAACAAAGCACAGGACAGTTAAATTATCCATTCCAAAGTGTCAATACTGTCAAGGTCAAAAAGGGCTGCTGTGAACAGTAAATTCAGCAGCTAACTGTCCATGCCACTGGTGGGAAAGTGTGCCCACTGTCCATAATTTGCAAATCTCAAATCTACATTGTATGACACTTGCATTTCTCCAATGAGGGAAAAAAAATTCACTCAATAGTATAGGAATTTAAAAATAATAATAAAAGCAACCTCCCCAAATAATGAATCTTCTAACAGTGAGGCAAAAAAGGGGGGTGATACAAAAATTCTCATCCTCTACTTAACAGTTCATTCATGCCATAGAATGCTGTGAAGCTGTTAAAAATATCTATAAATAAGTTAATGAAATGGAATGGGCTTTTTATGTATCATTTTATGGCTAAATCAAAAGTTACAAAACAAAGTGTATAGCATGGACCCATTTTTATAACTATGTATTTTACAAGTATGTATATTCATTGGAAAAAGAAGTCTGGAATTTTAGAAAGGAGAGTAGGAGTTACTTTTATGTAAGTTCAAAGACTTTTTTTCCAAATATTGATTTTTTTCTGATTGCTTCTCATATTTTACAACTTTTCTCACAAGGTATATACATCACTTGTATAATAAAGCAATCATACAGACGGGAAAGGAAAAGGGGACGGAGAGGAAACAGGAAGTCGGAGCCCGGAAAGACTTCCCTCCTCTTGCACTTGAGTTCAAGGGAAGTGACCTCAGCCCCTTGAAGGAAGCCCTGAGATGAGAATTCCCTATACAGAGTGTAAGGCAGGGAAGGTCAAGTTGCCAAAATGGTTCACTTCGATGCAAAGCCAAAATACAGAGCTTGTTTGATAAAGCATGACATCCTCAAAGTGGCCATGAACTAGGACCTACACGTTAAATAGTCAAACAGAGAAAATACCTGGAAAGTGTTTCAAGCAAGAAAAACTGGGAAGTGTGGAAATCCAAACCCCACATTAAAATACTGTTCTTTCTCTCTTTTCCCCTTCACCCTTTAGTGAAGACATTTACAAAGCCTGTGATGCCTCCAAGTCACTAGCGTCTTGGAAGAGGAGGCTGACGAGAGGGAGGAGGTCCTGTACTTCCCTTAAATCTGAGACTCTTATTGGAGATTTTAAAGTTTTATTATTTTTTTTTCTTTTCTCCCCAGAGAATGAATTTCAGCTACACAGTAACTGAACACTCAGGTGAAAACCAAAACACCAGGGTGTTTGTCCTCCATTTGGACAACGCATGGAGTGAACTGAAGTCACCGTGCTTGACTGTATTTGAAAGCAACCCAGGGTTTGTAAAGGGTGTTTTGTTTTGTTTTTTTAAATACACATGTCTATCAATAAGGGGAACTATTTTTTTTTTTTTTTTTTTTTTTTTTTGTGGTACGCGGGCCTCACACTGTTGTGGCCTCTCCCGTTGCGGAGCACAGGCTCCGGACGCGCAGGCTCAGCGGCCATGGCTCACGGGCCCAGCCGCTCCGCGGCATGTGGGATCCTCCCAAACCGGGGCGCGAACCCGGTTCCCCTGCATCGGCAGGCGGACGCGCAACCACTGCGCCACCAGGGAAGCCCAAGGGGAACTATTTAAACAAATTACAGGACATAGAAGTATGATTATGAGGCAGGTGTTAGTAGATTGAGGTAGATAATTTATATGTACTGACACTGAAGATTTATTCACTATTTTTAAGTGGTGACAGAAAGTCACAAATTATTATATTAAGTGTGTATGTTTCTCAACGTGTGTATTTTGAGTGTGTATTGAAAATATCTGGAAAGACACACTATCAATTATTAAAAGATAGAGGGTGGGAGGGAGAGAGAGTGAGAGAGAAGGAAAAAGAGAGACTTTTATTTTTATTTCTATAATTCTGTGTTATAAATGTGGGATGTATATATGTATGTATGTATTTAACACAGAGCATGGACTACTTTAAAAGCAAACTATGATATAGTTCAGACATACCAAAAGGTATGTAGAAAAATACAAACACATCCATGTAAATGTTACCCAGCTTAGGTAATAGAACATTTTAGGGCCATTGAATTCCCCATCTGAAACCCTCCTCAAGTGTCTCTCTCCCCTTAATCTCTACTAGCAATCAGTATTCTGGATCTTGAGCTTTCTTTTTCGTCTATATATGTTTACCACATACGTATGCACAGAGTACTAAAGCTATGGCATGTTAAATTTTTGAGTAAATCTTGGCCACTGCGCATTATTCACCCGGGATCATATCAGCTAGAGCCATTCTTCTTGTTATGTGTCTCTCCAATTCATTCATTTCCACTGCTCCAGACTGTTCCTTAGTACCTCATTCTCTTCAATTAGGCTATTTCTGATTTATTTTTTTGCTCCATGAAGTATTACCTTTATTATTTAAAAAGAGCCTAAAAAATAAGATACATTTTGGATAGGAAGAGGCAAGCCACAGTTATTACTGAAGCTCTTTTAGTTTTATGGTGAAAGAGGAAAGCTACATCTCATTCAATCTCAGTGCTTTCTCTCTTCCGAACACTCTCCTTAACCCTGGAGAACTTAACTACAGCTACTATTGTACTATTATCAAAAACATTGACTACTACTTTTTCCAATGCTTATGACGTGCCAGGAACACACTCGGTGCTACACTTCCATGTGATAAGCACTGTTCCTATTTCCGTTTCACCGATGAGGCCACTGGGCTTAGAGAGTAAATACCTACTTCGCAGTCTATCTGATTCTAAATATTGGTGGTGGGATTTTTCCAACATGTCTGCTCCTCTCTTGTTATATTAACCCACAGACGGCCACTGCTACTGTCACTTGACAACACACCAACCTACTGCTTTGGAAGGGTCTTTCATGCCCTCTAAGAAGAATGGCCACGGATGAGGCTGAATTAGCAATTCACCCAACACCTGTGTCCATGCCCTGCCGTACCAATCAGCCCCTGAGAAGAGCAGCAAAGAGCTCATCAGAAAATGACTGGGTGTTGGGAGAAGAGGAAATATCTGAACGATAAAAGGCTATAGCAGCAGGGAGGTCAAAGCTGAACTTCTACCAAGTATTCTTCAGGAAAGGGGAGACAGACAATGACTCTAATGCTTCTCACCACCCTGTCCCAGATTAAATGCATCCTCAGGTTGGAACTGCCACGGGCTTGGTAAAATTCCATTCCCAGCTGGAAAATTACCCAAGAGAGAAACATTACACAAGTACCAGCCAGCTTAGAAGGCTTGACAAGTAGCAGTTCAGGAATAAATTTGGACTTGGCCATGAATGTCAACCTCTCTCTTGTCAAGGACTCTCCCGTGAACTTGGGTCTTCAAGGTACAGCTGGCCAACACAGGTTCCCATCCCCTAAGCCTTTGGGCCTCCGTGATGGACCCTCCTCATCACCTGTACGTTCCCCTTGCCCCCCCACCCCCGCCTGCCCCCGGGATGTTTTGTGCACAGTCATCAGACCTTACCTCATGACACAACAACTTCCCACTCTCTTAGCATAAAGTTCACTCCTCTTATCTTGCCAACAACGCTCTTCTTGATCTGGTGTATCTATTTCTCAAGCTTTCTTTTCTGCCACCTCCTTCGGAACCCAAACCCTCTGGCCACTCGAGCCTCCTAGCTGTTCTTCAGACATGTCAAGCTTGTTCCAAATTTAGGGATGTTGCATGTTCTGTTTCCTGTACCTAGAATGTTCTTCCTCTACTTGTTCACCTGGCTGGTTCCCTCTTGACATTCATGTCTCAGCTGAAATGGCACCTTCACCTTCCCTGAATCTTTGTACTAAAGAGGACCAGTCCCCTAGCTGGTCTTTTACCACTTGGTTGTATTTCTCTGCACTGCCCTTGTCACCCTCTGCCCCTTCTCTCTCTCTCTCCTCCCCGACCAAGAAATTTAAGTTCCACGTGAGCAGGAAACCTGGATTTTTCATTCACTGCTGTATCCCTGGTGTCTGACACAGTTCCTAGAGCATAGAAAGGGTCTCAATAAATGTACATGGAATGGATTAATAAATATACAAATCAAATAATGAATTGCCTTTCGTACCGTTAAGTGCTATAAAGTTCTACTGACAATGCCACAGATACTTCTGAAACGTTTTTCCTACTCTGCAAATATGGATTCTAGAGCAAAGGGGTTCATCTCCTCCTTAGGCTGTTACTATAGTCTTTTCCCCTAAATGATTGATTTGCAAGCACAGCTGTCATAGTCAATATTTCTTAATGATGAAATGATTCTTCTGAAACTCTTCCTGTGTGTCATCTACAGTGACAAGCAAAGAATGTAAACAGGCGTGTTTCCTGTAAATGAGATGTCTGGTGATGGGTTTAGCCCAGAAACACATGCCACCAACTCACTCGTGTGATATGGGCTCCTTGTGTCCCAATGTCATTTGCCCCAGAATCCAGTGGGGGTCATTGATATACACAAGAGCACTTTGTATGGAGGACTTCTCCATGAGTGGAGCAGAACAAAGCCGAGAAAGACATTTTTAACATTTAAGCTGGTATAAAAAAGGTAATTCCCGGAGTATTAAATTATCTTTATGAAAAAAAAGTAGAATTTGAAAGTTCTTTAACTTTAAATACTTTACACCTTCCATCACTTGTGTAAAAACCTTTATATGGACCTATGGACATCACTGGTTTTGTAAGCAATCACATGATGCCAGGGAGGTCAAGGCATACTATCTATGTCTATTGCATGGACCACACCAGTCCTTCATACAACACATGTACATGTGCTGGGGCCTCCTTGTACCTGCACCCACCCCTCAAGGAAGTTCAAACCCTAGTAGGGAAGTTTTATGTTCCAAGAAAGACGACAGCTACTTTCAAAGATTCCAAAGCCTACACACGCCCTACTGCAAGGGAAGGCACACCGGCAAAGATGAACTCAGCCTTTGCACTGATGTGTGAACTTTTCTGTTATTTAAGAGTCCAAAAACTGGAGTAATTATACTTGTACTTCAGAAACAAAAATTCCTTTGCTGCAAGAACCGTGAAAAAAAAATGCACTGATGATCTTTAAATGACCCAGAAACCAAGATAATTATAGTTGTAATTAATTACATAACATGACGTCCCACGGTAGTCAGCCAGAGGTCTAACCCAGAAAATTCCGAGGTTGGAAAATTTGAATTTACGGACTTATCACAGACACAGGGCCTCGGTGAGCACTCACCAATTCCTAATCTTTCTTTCTGCATGCTGGACCTCAGGCAGAAATCACTTAACCTGTTCTTACCTCCCATGCTCCTCTGTAAAATGGGGATGGGAATCCTGGATCCCCTCGAAAGGGAAGCTGGGTTGAGCGATATATTAATGATTTGAAATAAAATGATTTCCCATACAACACAGTCGAGGAATTTTAATGAAGCTGAGTTGCTAATATCATATAATAGCAGTAAGAGCCAGTCAGTGCCAATGAGACGCTCTGTCTATTGGAATTTCGTCTAAAATGGTTCTTGTTTTACCCCATCAACTGGGTGTATTTCTTTTTTTACATAACTAATTTTATTTCAATACAATTACACAAACGTTGTTGATTTCCTTTTTTTTTTTCGGCCGCGCTGCATGGCATGCGGGATCTTAGTTCCCCAGCTAGGAATCAAACCCACGTCCCCTGCAGTGGAAGCACGGAGCTTTAACCACTGGACTGCCGGGGAAGTCCCAACTGGGTGTATTTCTTGACAACTTAAGAGAAGACTGCATGATTTTATATACATATATATTCCCCAACTGCAATAATTGCTTGCTTACTATTTGCATGATCTCATACTGTTTTACAAACATGCTTTAGAAATGCACACCCCATATTTTTCAATGCACTTTTTTACAACAATGAAAAATAAAACTAAGCTTCATGTCTGAGTCTAGTATGAGATCCCTGGCTTGTGGGATGTATGGATTGTCCCTAATGGCTCTAGGTCTTAGCCCCACCTACTGAATGCTTATACTTCATTTTGTTTTTAAGCCAGGAACTTACACAAGATCTTCTCTTTGCAAAGCCACCTGTATCAGAGGATATTTGTCCAACATGGTAGTAGATAATAAAATTGTTGCTAGTGTCATAATTAAAAAGTGGGTTTAAAATAATTCATAAAAGCACGGGGAGACAGAGTAAAGGTGTAAAAGAGGAAGAGAGAGAGAAACCATTCATTTTGTCACTTCCTGTGTTTGGGGGTAAGATGCTATCAGCACAAACTTGACCAGACCAACAAGGAATAAAGAATTTTAACCTAGAATGGTTTTCCATCACTGTTTATGCTAAGCGTCTTTCCATCTTTGGAAGGAACCGGGGATTGAGAAGGGTATAAACACCTTTGCCAAATGCAGGCAAGAATGGATGAGCACACTCCATACCCGGTTCTGAAGCAAACTCTCACAACAGGGGAGCCCAATACAGGTGTCACTTTTATGGGGTAGGGATTCGATGGCTACTGAAGACATCTTTGTACTCTTATTGGCAAAATGGGGTCCCTGGATCTTCTGTTTTCATTTACCCTAAGCAGACATTGTTTTAATTATCAGACCTCAAAATATATTAGACTCATTGTATCCTGAAATTGATACCACAGGAGACGGATAGCCCAGAAAGACTCCAAATTTTGAAATGAGACAGTGCTGGCTTTGAATACTGACTCAGCGATTTAGTAGTTGGCAATTTGGCCATAGAAGCAATTTTATTTCTCTGAGCTTCAGTGTTTTATCTTAGGGTATGGATGATGATATTAATCTCCCAGGGTTACTGAAAAGATTAAATAGGATAATACCTGCAAAAGGTCTGGCACGATGCCTAAAACATGGTAGAACCCAAAACGTTCCTTCTTCTCCTGGAACACACACGTATACCCATTGGCTCTACTAGGACACGGGCATGCCTTAAGACTACCTTTACACTTCCTTCCACCAGTAGGTGTGCTGTACGTATTAATTTCAAGTAACGACAATTAACCACACCACATTTAGAGTCCTGAATGCTAAGGCCTTCAAATGCAAGTCCTGGCAAGTTATGGAGGGAGATGCATTTTGGATGGAATGGAAAGAAGGCTATTCCGCTATTTCAAAATACCCAGTTGCTTGAGATCAGATGGGCAAAACTTCATGGCAACAACTAGATCTCCAGGATATTTGACATTGTGCAAACAAAGCCATTAAAAAATGTCTGGGAGCAAAAGAAGAGGACTGAGTACACGTTGAAGATAAAAGGGAATTTTTAGGTATTTCTAGAAGATTCCCAGGGTTTCTGCTATTATTTTTTTTATTTTAGTTTGGGCATGACAATCGCCCCTCCGTCCCATGCAAACTAATCTTCCTGTCAGGTTAATGTTATAGCAATCATGTGGAGGTGGGATTAGAGTGGGTAAGAGTCAGGTATATTTCTTGGGAAACAAGCATTAATATACATATCAGCTTAAGGCTAGAGCCTGTTGGCTACAGTTGTGCCATATCTCAGAACCAAAGCCCTCATGAATTATTCAGCTCAGCAGAATAATCCAGCATAGCTAGGAAAAAGCAACCCATCCATTTGAGGGGAATCGTATGGAAGACAGACAGGAATATTTGATGGTAATCTTTTTTGTGCCAAACACTGTGCCGAATTAATTCCCAGAAGCGCCTAATGAAGGACATGCCATCAACCCCCTTTTACAGAGAAATCATTGAGGTTCTGAAAAAAGATTTAAAAATTTGAATCCACAGGGTGGTAAATGTTTAAGCCTGTATTGAAACCCAGCTCTGTCTGTCCCCGCAAATCCACGCTCTGTGCTATTTCCATTGCCCCAGATCACTTGCAAACCCCGATGCTACAATAAAGTGCCAGGCAGTGGCCCTTCTCCCCACTCCATGGGAGCTGTAGCAAAGCTCACGCCATGTCTGGGCCTGTATCTGCCTCTCCATGTGTGTCTCAGAAAGATACTTTATCTTTCAAGGTTTATGGCTCATATCTGTGACTAAAATATCATTTATGACAATCCCCATCTGCTAAGCTTCAAAAGTGATATAGTTTCATTGCAAAGGGCTGCTGTGGGGGCCTAAGTTACAAGCCAAGAGTTGAATGGAATGAGAATGTACCTGAACTTGATCTCACAGGGAGCTGAGCCTCTTTAAAATATGTCCGTTTCCTTGGCACAGGGTGCTCTGGGAATGTGTCAAGGCCCCAGAGTGTGGAGCCTCCCAGCTTCCCCCGGATCAGAGCAAAGAGCTGGGCTCCTGCAGCCCACGCAGGTCGGACCCCATTTCTTATCCTGAGCAGGAAAGCAGATGGCCCGGGTCCTCCGTCACTCTGACAGTTATAGACTAGCTGGGAACCTTAGTAGAGAATACGGTTTGCCTGGCCACTCTCTTTTGGCCATCTCCTGTTCACAGTCCAGCATTTATTACAAAGGGACTGGAGATTAACACCATCCATTCTGCTGGGAGAGAATGCCCATCACTTGGTGGTCCCACAAAACCAACAAAATGCAGAACAACGCAGACCTGCCTTCCGTCTCCCATCCCAGGATCTCTGCGCATCTTAATTTTACCCGGTAGCTTTGCTTTAAGACCATCTTTATTTTATTTTATCCTAACAACACTTATGGTGGGCTTTTTTTCCCTCCTATTTTCAAATGCAATGTTCCCTGTAGTAAATTTTGAAAATATAGAAAAGATAAAATAAAGATCAACTTAGAAGCAGGATACGCTTCATATTTTTGAGATCTTTCTGTTCTTTCTTTCTCTTCCCTCTTTCTTCTTCCCTTCCTCTCTCTCTTCCCCTGTCCCCCAAAGTTGCTTTCATATGTTGATATATAAGTTTTCTATGAACCTCAAATAATCATAATACATAACCCCTATTTATTATGGAACGATGGAATAAGAATACCTACTTTCCACGTTGCCCTTCCTCTGTTAAGTGCCCACAGCAGACATCACCAACCCGTTATGAACCACCTCGTTCCTGAGTCACACAGAATCCTTCTCCAAACAAGTTCCAAGCAGCCACTACTAATCAATCAGGGTTGGCGCACGATGTGAATTCTCCTTCAGTATATAGCCCCTGTCCTCAAGGAACCGACACTTGGGCAGCAAAACAAATAAAGAGGCAAATTTCAAGCAAGATGGTATTATGAAGGCACACATTAGATGCCCGACACAGACTCAGTAGCTGTCAGATTCTCCTAAGGAGGGTGAACACTGCCTCCCTCTGAGTCGGCCAGCACCTAGATGCTCCCTCTATTACGGGACTCAAGAGTGTACGGTGGTTACCTTTCCTCCCATGAACTCCAGTGCTGAGACCCCGCTTCAACACTGCAGGGAACCTAGCACACGGTCCGAGGTCAAGGCAAGGAGAAATACATCTCTGCATAGTGGATGCTCAGTGAATGCCCGTCTTTTCTTTCTTTTCCTGTATCTTAAAACAGGATGTCTGTATCAATGGTGAGAAAGTGATGAGAACTAGTACCATTATATATAGTAGGAGGTAAGTTTTGAATCATATCTTTAAAAAGTACATGATGGACACCAGCTTTGACCCAAAAATCACACTGCTAAGTAAATAACATGCCTGTAAAAATTAACCAAGGTCCCTCTATCTGTGTTTTATTTCTATATCTCTGTCTACACAGATAACTCAGTGTGTGTACCGGGACTTAATGTTTGTAATAGACTAAAGCAAACAACTGAAGAGTCCATTAAGTGAACTGATTAAATTAGATATGTCACAAGCATATAATGGAGGACAACGGAAAGAGTGATAGAAACCAGTTTGTGCTAATATGAGAAACTGTCCACGGCACGTTTTTACGTCAATGAAAGCAAAGTAAAGGAAAACAGAGCACAGAATCTGGTGATTTTTTTGTGAAAATAAAACATGTCTGTACACATGCACATATATATCCTACATGTACATAGGTACACAGGCTATATCCTTCCCAACCCGCAAAGGGTATTTACAAGAAGCGATTGATAATGATTAGCTCTAGTTAGAACTGAGATTCAGAGATGAGCTTTATTTTGCTCTCTTCTTTGCTAGTGTTGGTGCCATTTGAATTATTAATCGTGGGCTTGCAGCCCTTTAATTTAAACCAAAAAATGTTTCCTGGTTGGTCTAGTTGATGGGACAATGGCCCAGGTGTTTACTTCTTGATTCTTCATGGAAAACATGTAATACATAAATGTTATGTTAAAGAAGCAATTGATGAGCTTCGAGTGATGGCGTGTGATCCGGGTGGGAGAAGGGCAGAGGGAGAGGAATAAGGCAGGCGTGGCATTTATTAAAATATCAGAAAGGCTTCTGAGAACCTGCATAAAACCAAAGGTTTTTGGAGGCAAGGAGACTAAAGTACAGGCAAGTCAAAATTACAGAGACATCTGTCCACATAAAATACCTATCCTGCTAATGCAGAAATTCCCCTTTAGGGGGTTTGCTTCTGGGGTCACCGTGCATTAGTATTCCACTCACCAGTGCTGCAGTCACCATTTCTCTCCATTTCTTTTTGACCTCAAGCATTTTATGCATAAATGTCAGTGTTCTTTGCAATTAATCATGCCTACCACAGACTAATTGTGGACAACAGTCATGTAATTAGCCAAAATGTGTCTCAAATATGCATGAATGTTCAGAAAGCACTCACATTCCAAAACCTCGGGTACCTAAACAGGGATATTCGCCACTCTTTCACAAGTCCTTTTCAAATTCAATGTGAAGTAGCAAGATAATCAGATCATAGGTGACGGCACCCATGCCTAGGGTCGGCTAATGAGAAAATGGTATCCTAAAATGCATGCTATGAACTCAGCAAAGCGGCACCTCTGAAAATATCAAGCATGTCCTTCAGAGAAGTTAGAGAGAGAAGGAGAGAGACAGAGAGAGAGAGGGAGGGAGAGAACACTTAACAAGAGTTGATCCAAACAAAGATGCCTTATACAATTGGAAGACTCACATACAACACGATCTACCTCCCAAGAGCCAAGTATGGTTACAGTGCCATCATCCTAGTTAGACACAGCTAGTTACTCATCACCAGTAGACCAATCTAGACAACACATTTGCCCATTATTATTTTGTCTTAATATATGAAAAGAAGGTAACCTAAAGCAGTAGTTCTCAACCAAGGGCAATCCCTTCCCCCCGCCCCTCCAGGGGACATTTGGCAATGTCTAGAGATATTTTGGCTGTCACAGATGGGCTTGGAGTCTCTGCTGGCATCTGGTGGGCAGAGGCCAGGGATGCTGCTAAAAGTCCTATAAGTACAGGGCAGCCCACCGCCCCCCACCAACAAATAATAATCTGGCCAAAATGACAATAGTGCCCAGGTTGAGAAACTATGACTTAGAGTAATGAAAAATGTAGATTCTGTGACGAAGAAGATCTAGGAGAGCTCATGGCTCTGACAACAGCACTGTGGCCCTAAGTAAGCCCCTGAACGTCTGTGAGCCTCAGTTTCTGCCTCTGGAAAGTGAGGAGAATACTTTCTACTTTGGAGGGCAGTGGCAAGAATTTGGAACCATGGAAGGGAAAGCACCTCTCACAGAATAAATGGGATCTCTCGTCATCTTTGCGACTATTATGATAAGCGATTATTTACTTGTTTTCCAATCACATCACCAAACAAAAACAATACAAACTTCTTGGAGAATCGCGCTGTTGCTCTCCGGCACCGTGGCAAATATCACCCCCATCCTCCCAGGAATAAACTAGTCTCACTTCAAACAATTGTTACAGCTTGAATCCAACTGACTCCAGACAAAAGTATTGAGATAATCAGCATATTAAAGCCAACACTATAACCATATGTTAATTATGTAAATGATTCATTTTAATCAGCTAGAACCATGTAAAGAGTTACTAGGAATGCAAATGCAGGGAGTTATTAAAAAGCTCATTATTATTCATCTTGGTTCCATGCGTGAACGTATCCATCCAAACAGATGAATTAACAGTGAGAGGAGAGATTAAAGTGCTAGAGGGAGAATCTGCGGGGTACCATCTGTCCGCCTTTGCTGCTGTTCAGGCCTCCACTTTGCAGAAAAGCTGCAAGAGGCAACAAGGAGACTTTGAGCTTCCTCCTGCTGGCCTGGTCAGCCTCCCTGAGCTGAGGGACACAGTGGTTTCTGTTGATTTGGGTACGTTTGCTTTTTAAGGTCGGGACCGGAAGTGGGTGGGTAGCACGGAAAGCACTCTGCGGTATTAAGCAGACTATAGATTTGGATGGACAGGGTCCTCAGTCCAGCCTTGAGTTGTGAAAACCTCCTTCGTAATTCTTTTTTCTTTTTCTTCCACCTTCATTATAACTTCCACCACCACCGTGCTATTTTCTCCCTCATCAGGAAAGCTTATTAAGATATTATGAAATTACTATTAATAATTGATAATGATTATACTTTTCTGTTTTATTTTTTAAATTGAAGTATAGTTAATTCACAATGTTGTGTTAGTTTCAAGTGTACAGCAAAGGGATTCAGTTTTACATATATATATATATTCTTTTTCATATTCTTTTCCGTTTTAGGTTGATCATACATTTCTTACATTGTTATTATTGTAGAGCCCTTTCTCTATGTCCAAATCTACTTTCTCTTTTTTTTCTCTTTTATTTTATTTTATTTTTTAAATTTTAAAATTTTATATTGGAGTATAGTTGATTAACATCGTTGTGTTCGTTTCAGGTTTGCTCTTCACCAAGGTCACTGGACTTGAGAATATTAAGTAGTATTATGCCTGCCTCTCCTAGTAACTATGTCCTCAGCTCAGCTCATTGGCTAATTAGATGCTTCCAGTAGAAATTTATTTCTGAAACTTTGAGAAGGAGGAGGTGTAGCATTCCTGGAATATCTATAGTTTGCATATCGGGGGTGGAAGCATTAAGGAGAAGGCTCTGCATGGCTTATCCACTGACTCATCTTATTTTCCCCCAAATTTTCATGATGTAGTTCATTATCCCAATTTTACAAATATGAGAAAACTCAGCCTGGAGCAACCTGATGACCTCATAAGGAACTGGAATTTGAACCTAGATCTGACTCCATCACACCCAATTTCCCCTGCTTGAATCCTGATGAAGAAAGTATTAACATGTCTCTGTGTATTGGTGAGGAAACCATGACTCAGAGAGGTTTGATGGCTGGCCTAGTGTCTGGTTGTTGTTCTGGATTTGAACCCAAGTCTGTCTGGCCCCCACTGTTTTCCTTACTGCTCTGAGGATAAGATCCTTGTTGATCCCCTAAAACCATCACCACACTATACCTGCTGGTATAATCAGTGCAGTTCAATAGAACTTTCTGAAATGATGGAAATGTTCTACATCTGTACTGTGAAATATGGTAGCTGTGAGACACATGTGACTACTGACCACTTGCAATGTGGCGAATGTGACTAAGAAGCTGAATTTTTAAAATTTGATTTGATTTCCATTAATTAATTAATTTATTTATTTATTTTTGTGGTATGCGGGCCTCTCACTGTTGTGGCCTCTCCCGTTGCAGAGCACAGGCTCCGGACGCGCAGGCTCAGCGGCCATGGCTCACGGGCCCAGCCGCTCCGCGGCATGTGGGATC
>NC_041227.1:52295483-52298888 GCF_002837175.3 Physeter macrocephalus | reverse complement strand
GCGAACCCGGTTCCCCTGCATCGGCAGGCGGACGCGCAACCACTGCGCCACCAGGGAAGCCCCCATTAATTTATTTTTAATTTAATTTTTATTTTATATGGGAGGACAGTTGATTTACAATGTGTTAGTTTCAGCTGTACAGCAAAGTGATTCAGTTATACATATACATATAGCCATTCTTTTTCAGATTCTTTTCCCATATAGGTTATTACAGAATACTGAGTAGAGTTCCCTGTGGTATATAGTAGGTCCTTGTTGATTATCTATTTTATATATAGTAGTGTGTATCTGTTAATCACAAACTCCTAATTTATCCCTTCCCCACCAACCTTTCCCCTTTGGTAATCATAAGTTTGTTTTCTATGTCTGTGACTCTGTTTCTGTTCAGTAAATAAGTTCATTTGTATTAATTTCAATTAATTTAAATGTAAATAATGACACATGGCTGGTGGCTGCCCTACTGGACAGCATGACTCTAGATTTTCACAAATGCTATCACATCATTGCATGCTCACAAGTCCTCACATATGTTAGGAAAGGCTTTTCACAGATAAGGACTAGGAGGGCAGCTCTATTAAATGGGTGATGGAAGGTTGCGCAGGTCAGTGAGGCCTGAGCCAGGACAATCATCTGGCACTTCCTCCTCAGCTCCAATCTCTTTGTGTTGAAAAGAAGACAAATTCACCACCCTTCTCATTCCAATAAAGAATGGGGGGGTCACTGGGATGCCCTTTCTTTGTTGGCTTAATCTGAGGATCATGGTCCAAGAGATAACGCCTTTTCTCACCATCAAGCCCCTAAACTATACTAGGACACTTGTTCCACTTTAAAATAATGGGAACTAAAATTAAGGATGTTTTGAGACCTTCATGGAACCTTTTTAAGTATATAAAGACTTGATCAATGATGCTGGTAATGCTTAAGCATAGGTCTTCTCAAGATAAATGGGGGAAAAAAACTGATGGAATATAAAACACTAGTTTGGGAAATACTTATGGCCTTTCTTCTCTCTAGAGAAGAGATTAAAAACTGGTGATCAAAAAAAAAAACAAACAAACTGGTGATCCTTGGGCTAGTGATGTGTTTAGTTATGTGTAACACACACACACATATGTTTAGTTATGTGCAATATGCATATGTATGTTTGGTTATGTGTAATACATATATATGTGTGTGTTGTGTGTATATACATATATCTGTGAATACATATGTTCAAATTAGTTGCTGGGCTTCCCTGGTGGCGCGGTGGTTAAGAATCCGCCTGCCAATGCAGGGGACACGGGTTCGAGCCCTGGTCCGGGAAGATCCCACACGCTGTGGAACAACTAAGCCCGTGCGGCACAACTATTGAGCCTGTGCTCTAGAGCCTACGAGCCACAACTACTGAGCCCGCGTGCCTAGAGCCCGTGCTCCACAACAAGAGAAGCCACCACAGTGAGAAGCCCGTGCACCGCAACGAAGAGTAGCCCCCGCTCACCACTACTAGAGAAAGCCCATGCACAGCAATAAAGACCCAACGTAGCCAAAAATAAAGAAATAAATTAATTAATTAAAATAAAATAAAATAAATTCGTTGTTAGCATTTGAAAATCATGATGACTATTCCCTTAAAAATCTAGAATTTTCATTTTAGTTTCTTTTGAAATATATCAGAAAATTTGGTAACACAGAGCTTCTAGTACTGCACGGGGAAAGAAAACTACTGTAGTTAAGTAGAAGCTGAGTCCTTTCGATGGAACATATGTGATGGGACATTTGTTTTCTAGTTCCCCACAGTTCCCCTCGTCCTGACTGATGTACTTATGTGGAATTATGCGGGTATCTGAGTCTGGGATTTGGGAACTATCACAAGATACGTAGATTTCCATCTCTTCCATCAACTCTACTACACAAATCTGGAAAAGATACTTTATGATGCTCTAGGTGGGGGAATCTCCTCTTTTCTTCATTTGAGGTCACATACCTATTTCCTTTGCAAGGAACTGAGGGCAAATCAAACATTTGGATAAGAATTTATCAGAGCATCCACTGAAGGGAGAGAGACCAGAGGAACACAATGTCTGATTTACACCTGGTTCTGTGAAGCTCTGCTGTGACAACATATCTTCAGGGCTTACGAGGTAATGGCTACAATCAGAATCACAACTCCGTAGCTCAAAAGAGAAAATCCCAAAGGTCCAACCCATACTGCCTCATCTCTGCAAACAGTCAAATGAGGGGGCCAGGGGCCTTGACCACTCCCCAGGGTGTAGCGGCCAACACCACCCCATCCGGGAGCATCTCTATCAACTAAATAAACGCGCTCACCAGCAGTGATTTCATGAGTCACCGACACCAGATTGTCTAAGATCAGGCAGAAAAAAGAAAAGATCAAGCCAGAAAACCCATCTGCAATTCATTTCACACCAGACTTTAAAAACACGTCCACCTGACAAAAGTACAATCAATCATTTCATTTCATTTTTAAGAGTAAACATGCTCAAAATTAAATGATTTTGGGGGGTGAGAAGTAAGGACATCCACAAAGCTCTATGTGGCTTTGCTCTTCATATTCTAATTCCTTCATGTTTCTCTGCCTGATGTTTCCTAATGTACTTTCACTAGAATCCAATTTTTGATCTTTAATCCCTTTATGGGTTTTTCTGTGCTTACTCTTGAATGCCTTTGTAGCTGCCATAATTGGGTCTCTGGCACCATTTTAATAGGGCTTAGCACAATGCAGGCTTGACAAATTTCGTCTTAGTTAAAAAAAACAACTATCAATCATCTGAGAAACTGACCAGAGTTTCAAATACACTGCAACAAATGTGTCAAATAGGACACAGGCAAAGGAAGGCAGCTTCCATGGTGGGACTAGAAGAGATGACAGAAACCATCTAAAGTTGAGATATAATAGCCTGTATGTCCTAGAGCTTTACAAATTCACAAGTCTGGAGGCAGAAAGCTGGGCCAGACGATTTTTCAAGGCCCAAGTTGGTTCAACAATCTCACAGTAAATGTCAGGGCCTGGCTTCCCTGGAAACACACACAGACGTTGTTTTCTCTACAGGTGCCCATGCCTTTGTGAGTTTCGGCCACCGTGCTCAACAATCTGGCGATGTCTAAGTGACATTCTTCGACACAGCCCTGCTGGAAACAATGTCAGATTTACAAATGTCCTGGCAATCAAGGGACATGCAATGGAAGCAGACATTGTCAGCAGGGGTGGCAGCCTGGCTCAAAATAATCCCCTTTCCTCTGGGAGAGGCCTCAGTATACGTTAGTGGAGAGTCAGGGGCCATGTTTGTGTCACATGACCCAGCCCAGCACCCAGACCATAGCTGACCAGCTCAGTAGTGAGCACCCGACCTGTGCTGGGCCAACAAAAACCTTCCATGGGAGTTTCTTCTTTTTTTTTTTTTTTTT
>NC_041227.1:52292209-52295337 GCF_002837175.3 Physeter macrocephalus | reverse complement strand
GGCTCACGGGCCCAGCCGCTCCGCGGCACGTGGGATCTTCCCGGACCGGGGCACGAACCTGTGTCCCCTGCATCGGCAGGCGGACTCCCAACCACTGCGCCACCAGGGAAGCCCCTTGGGAGTTTCTGATACGGAACCAGGGAACAAGACTCAACCATCCTCTGATGTCCAAACTTAGAGGCTCAGTAGCTAATAGCAGCCACATTTCCCACAATGTGCAGGAAGCAGATTTGTGGACGTGAAACTGACACAAAGAAAGGAGACAAGGAAGGAGAATCTTATGGTCCCAGCTGTCCTGGTGATAATCATATGAGATATACCTGTGTCCTCCTAATAGAGGCATCACTTTGCATAAGTCGATTTGAGTGGCATTTCCATCACTTACACTAAAACAGGGTTTCTCAGTCTCTGGACTCTTGATATTTTGGGTGCTCTCATTCTTTGTTATGGGAGGCTGTCCTGTGCACTGCAGAATGCATAACAGTGTTTCTGCCTCCACCCACTAGATGCCAGTACCAACACCTCCATCCCCCAAGTTGTAACAACCAAAAATGTCTCCAGACATTGTTAAAGGTCCCCTGTGGGAAAAATTGCTCCCAGTTGAGAATCACTGCACTAAAAGAATTCTAATCCAGCAATTCAACGTCAGTAACCAACAAGGTTCTCTGGCCCTGCCTATCCATGGCAACTAAGGTTTGGTGCATGAATTGAGACTATAAAAAAGTGAGTCCCAGTTTAGGCTCTCAGTCTTCGATATGCTCTAAATTCTTCCTTGCTACAAAAAATCTGGCAAGGTCCTTCATATATTTATTACCCTGTGGAGTGTTTCACCTGTTTCTCTGGTTTCTGGTGACATTTATATCTCACAAAGATATTTATGGTTACAAAGAGGAAGAAAGGTCCCCTGTATTCATGGCCCTAGTTTTGAAACATAGTCCATCTTGAGATTGTATATGTATCACACTTGGATGAATAATATACATAGATATATGCATAGATTATACTATGTTACTTATATATTATCTATATCCCACAGGAGTCATTCTGATCTTTGCGGATCTGTTCTAATATCTATATATCTGTATATCTATATATTATTTTTTATTGGGGTATAGTTAATTTACAATGTTGTGTTAGTTTCAACGTACAGCAAAGTGAATCAGTTATACATATACATACATCCACTCTTTTTTAGATTCTTTTCCCATATAGGCCATTGCAGAGTATTGAGTAGAGTTCCCTGTGCTATACAGTAGGTCCTTATTAGTTATCTATCTTATATATAGTAGTGTATATATGTCAACCCCCAAATGTTCTAATATATTAACGATTAGAATTTTTGGCATCTAATGCCGACAGTCAGTAGTAGCTATTGCACCTTCCTAACAGCATCTTCATATCCTTTTACATAAACTGCCTCTTCCTCATTTATATGCAGAATAACAAATATAGGCCCTCACTATGGGAGCCCTAATGGTTTCTCCAGACTTCTTTCAAAAGATTCTCTTGCGGTAAGAACACAACCAGCAAGTATTCTAAATACCCCCTGAGACTTGGAATTTCAACTAGAGAGTTGCAATGAGAGAAGATATGGCTGGAGGGTCATTTGGATAAAAGAAAGGACACTCATTCTAGAACTAGCCCCCAATGGTTTATAATCCTCCTGATATCTTCCTTAGGTTAGAGCCCCTTTCTCTGGTCTACCTATCAACTCTGTGAGCTACTCAATATCCACCCAGTAAATGTTCTCTCTTGCCTAAGGTAGTCAAAGTGGATTTCTAGTACTTCAAACCAAGGAACCCAAACCTGATACAACCAAGAAAGGCCAATTAAAATGGTAAATGCAAAAAGCACAGGCAACTCAAGATCTATGAATTAGCACCAGGATGTATTCAAGTTTTTTCTATTAAAAATGTCACATTCGGGCTTCCCTGGTGGCGCAGTGGTTGAGACTCCGCCTGCCGATGCAGGGGACACGGGTTCGTGCCCCGGTCCCGGAGGATCCCACATGCCGCGGGGCGGCTGGGCCCGTGAGCCATGGCCGCTGAGCCTGCGCGTCCGGAGCCTGTGCTCCGCAGCGGGAGAGGCCACAACAGTGAGAGGCCTGCATACCGAAAAAAAAAAAAAAAAATGTCAGATTCAATACCTACGTTTAATTCCAAGGCCCCTTCTCCATAGTAATTACAAGAGAAACAGATCTCATACTTTAAAAGGCTTTCTTTCCTACCAACCAAGTGTTGTTTGGAAAATGGGGAAGCCACAAGCCCAGCTCCTCCCTAGCCACTGATGTGAGAGAAAACAGCTCATCAGACATAAGCTCTTGTAAATTCCTGACCCCACTATCACCAACACATCGTGCAAGATGGATTCCTCATCTTTAAAATGCTTTGAAAAGAAAGATGTGGGCTTTACACTGGACTTAGGAGTTCCAAAGTTGACTGGCTGTTTGACTTTTCCATCACACCTACAAATACAATCTTGTTCTGCTTTCCTGTTCCAAAATATTTCCCCTCAAATGTCCTCTTTTCCACCCCACGAGATATCAGGAAGGCCATATGTCTTCTCCCACTTCTGCTGAAGTGTCAACAATGAAACGCAGAAGCTGCCATGTGCTAACTGGCCCTATCCCTCCCCCTCTACCCAGATGATAAATAGCAAGAAAGACAGGGGAACTTCCAGGCAATTATTTGTTTCCCCAGAAACCGAAACACAGCTACTCCAACTTCTAGGGAAGAGTCATTAAATGCTCCATAAAATGTATTTTGCCTTAAGCAAAAAGGTTTTGTCCTCCAACAAAACAATCTAACGGGTGCCAGCAGAAAGGATCCAGGGGCATCAAGTCCCCGTGTGTTTAAAGGTTCTATGAACTCGTGGTGACCTTTTTCCAGCTGCTCGGCACACTGCCTTAAAAGACATGAGATCCATTTTATGCCAGAGGCACTTTGCCCGGATGAGAGGTCTAAAAGAGCCCAGTCCTACAGGAATAAAGACGCAGATGTAGAGAATGGACTTGAGGACACGGGGAGGGGGAAGGGTAAGCTGGGACGAAGTGAGAGAGTGGCATGGACATATATACACTACCAAATGTAAAACAGATAGCTAGTGGGAAACTGCCGCATAGCACAGGG
>NC_041227.1:52231774-52291783 GCF_002837175.3 Physeter macrocephalus | reverse complement strand
AGTTCCCTGTGCTATACAGTAGGTCCTTATTAGTTATCTATCTTATATATAGTAGTGTATATATGTCAACCCCCAAATGTTCTAATATATTAACGATTAGAATTTTTGGCATCTAATGCCGACAGTCAGTAGTAGCTATTGCACCTTCCTAACAGCATCTTCATATCCTTTTACATAAACTGCCTCTTCCTCATTTATATGCAGAATAACAAATATAGGCCCTCACTATGGGAGCCCTAATGGTTTCTCCAGACTTCTTTCAAAAGATTCTCTTGCGGTAAGAACACAACCAGCAAGTATTCTAAATACCCCCTGAGACTTGGAATTTCAACTAGAGAGTTGCAATGAGAGAAGATATGGCTGGAGGGTCATTTGGATAAAAGAAAGGACACTCATTCTAGAACTAGCCCCCAATGGTTTATAATCCTCCTGATATCTTCCTTAGGTTAGAGCCCCTTTCTCTGGTCTACCTATCAACTCTGTGAGCTACTCAATATCCACCCAGTAAATGTTCTCTCTTGCCTAAGGTAGTCAAAGTGGATTTCTAGTACTTCAAACCAAGGAACCCAAACCTGATACAACCAAGAAAGGCCAATTAAAATGGTAAATGCAAAAAGCACAGGCAACTCAAGATCTATGAATTAGCACCAGGATGTATTCAAGTTTTTTCTATTAAAAATGTCACATTCGGGCTTCCCTGGTGGCGCAGTGGTTGAGACTCCGCCTGCCGATGCAGGGGACACGGGTTCGTGCCCCGGTCCCGGAGGATCCCACATGCCGCGGGGCGGCTGGGCCCGTGAGCCATGGCCGCTGAGCCTGCGCGTCCGGAGCCTGTGCTCCGCAGCGGGAGAGGCCACAACAGTGAGAGGCCTGCATACCGAAAAAAAAAAAAAAAAATGTCAGATTCAATACCTACGTTTAATTCCAAGGCCCCTTCTCCATAGTAATTACAAGAGAAACAGATCTCATACTTTAAAAGGCTTTCTTTCCTACCAACCAAGTGTTGTTTGGAAAATGGGGAAGCCACAAGCCCAGCTCCTCCCTAGCCACTGATGTGAGAGAAAACAGCTCATCAGACATAAGCTCTTGTAAATTCCTGACCCCACTATCACCAACACATCGTGCAAGATGGATTCCTCATCTTTAAAATGCTTTGAAAAGAAAGATGTGGGCTTTACACTGGACTTAGGAGTTCCAAAGTTGACTGGCTGTTTGACTTTTCCATCACACCTACAAATACAATCTTGTTCTGCTTTCCTGTTCCAAAATATTTCCCCTCAAATGTCCTCTTTTCCACCCCACGAGATATCAGGAAGGCCATATGTCTTCTCCCACTTCTGCTGAAGTGTCAACAATGAAACGCAGAAGCTGCCATGTGCTAACTGGCCCTATCCCTCCCCCTCTACCCAGATGATAAATAGCAAGAAAGACAGGGGAACTTCCAGGCAATTATTTGTTTCCCCAGAAACCGAAACACAGCTACTCCAACTTCTAGGGAAGAGTCATTAAATGCTCCATAAAATGTATTTTGCCTTAAGCAAAAAGGTTTTGTCCTCCAACAAAACAATCTAACGGGTGCCAGCAGAAAGGATCCAGGGGCATCAAGTCCCCGTGTGTTTAAAGGTTCTATGAACTCGTGGTGACCTTTTTCCAGCTGCTCGGCACACTGCCTTAAAAGACATGAGATCCATTTTATGCCAGAGGCACTTTGCCCGGATGAGAGGTCTAAAAGAGCCCAGACCTACAG
This sequence comes from Physeter macrocephalus, assembly GCF_002837175.3. Classification (NCBI taxonomy): domain Eukaryota; kingdom Metazoa; phylum Chordata; class Mammalia; order Artiodactyla; family Physeteridae; genus Physeter; species Physeter macrocephalus. Next base: position 52,290,036 of record NC_041227.1, on the reverse strand, counting down.
GAATAAAGACGCAGATGTAGAGAATGGACTTGAGGACACGGGGAGGGGGAAGGGTAAGCTGGGACGAAGTGAGAGAGTGGCATGGACATATATACACTACCAAATGTAAAACAGATAGCTAGTGGGAAACTGCCGCATATGTAGAGAATGGACTTGAGGACACGGGGAGGGGGAAGGGTAAGCTGGGACGAAGTGAGAGAGTGGCATGGACATATATACACTACCAAATGTAAAACAGATAGCTAGTGGGAAACTGCTGCATAGCACAGGGAGATCAGCTCGGTGCTTTGTGACCACCTAGAGGGGTGGGATAGGGAGGGTGGGAGGGAGGGAGACGCAAGAGGGAGGGGATATGGGGTTATATGTATATGTGTAGCCGATTCACTTTGTTATACAGCAGAAACTAACACACCATGGTAAAGCAATTATACTCCAATAAAGATGTTAAATAAACAAATAAAAGAGCCCAGTCTTTATTATTATTATTATTATTTTTTTTACTAGCTCCAGGGGTGACCTCTTATTAAGAATTTAGTCTGGATCAGACACTGTCCTGAGTGCTCTACACTTGTCATTTCATTGGCCACACATGGTCATGGTGCAGAATTGGATTCACCCCACCTTTACTGAAGAAGTCAGAGTCTCACTAACTATAAGGAAGAAACACAAAGGTATTTAGACTGGAGGCAGGATTTCTCAACTGCTTAATGTATTCATTTGAAGATTCCCCTCCAATATCACAGTGGACAAGGAGTCCAGGCCATGTGAAATCAGGATGGAGGCCTTCTGCAATCTCCCCTGTGGTTCTATTTCTGGCAAAGTCCCTAATAATAATAATAATAATAACAATAACAATAATAGGGGCAGCAGGAGAGGCAATAGCAACATTAACCACTGGCATCAACAAATCTAATTATCTCAATTATCTGGCAAATTCCGGGCTGGGTGATTTATTTTTATTTTTTATTTTTTATTTTTTATTTATTTATTTTTTTAACATCTTTATTGGAGTATAACTGTTTTACAATAGTGTGTTAGTTTCTCCTTTACAACAAAGTGAATCAGTTATACATATACATATGTTCCCATATCTCTTCCCTCTTGCGCCCCCCTCCCTCCCACCCTCCCTATCCCACCCTGACTTACTTCACTCTGTATGACAGACTCCAGGTCTATCCACCTCATTACAAATAACTCAGTTTCATTTCTTTTTATGGCTGAGTAATATTCCATTGTATATATGTGCCACAACTTCTTTATCCATTCGTCTGTTGATGGACACTTATAAGGCATCCTGTTTAAGGTTCTGGTAACACTCCATGTGTGTCTTATCCTTTTTCTCTTCTTTTCTTTCTATCTTCTTTCTTTTTTTTTTTTTTAACAGATTATGAAACTAAGGTTCAGAGAGGCTGAGTGACTTGCTCAAGGTCACATAGCCAGTGCATGGCTGAGTTAGAGATTAACTCCAACTGCACCTGATTCCCACAACTGGGCTCTTAATCTGTACATTATAAAATACACATGCTGTCACATACGATTTTCTTACTTAATGTTCAGTCACTTCACAGTAAGTGCTCAAAAGCACACATGCACATTCACATTTACACACAATTTGCCCTCCAATGGTTCAGCCTCTAGAATCTGTATGTTTTCTACTACTGTCATGAGAACATGGGCATGACCAAATCCACGAATCCTTCCCTTCTTCCTCCTACCTCCACTGGGTGTGGGAAGGCGATGCCCGCGTGGTTTGGTTGCTTTAGTTATCCTTATGAGTAGAAATAAGGCCAGAGCAGCTGCAGAGGAAATAGTCCCCTTTGTCACCGGCTTCCCTTAGACTCACCTGGTCTAACTTGGACTTAGTCCACTTCAAGGAGCATGAGGGTGTCGAGCAGGAGATGGAGTGGGTCTCAGTAAAGCAAAAGAAACAATTGTCTCCTGCTTTGGGGAAATGCCACTGCCTTGTTCTTTGATGCAAAATGGTTTTAATCTTCCCCAAGAGTAAACAGCTGCTTAATGCAAAGCTTTCTAAGTCAATTTAGGCCTCCTGTAAGTGCTGCCTAGAAGCTCCGCAGCTATTATGGGCAGGCCCAGCGAGATGGAACTGCTATAAAACGTGCAGTGACACAAATGCTTCTTTCATATCCAGAACGTGCACGAAACAGAACTGGCCTCACTGCGCAGGCTCGTGGTGGGCAGGTTAGGCGCTGAGACTCAGAGAGAGGGTGTCCAAGGGGAGGAATGGGAGCTCTCTCCATCCCTGGGCATGTGGTCTTCTCCACGTGGTCCAAAACCCCCAGCAGGTGGACAGTTTGAAAACATGGCCACAGAGTCATTTTCTTTGGTTGGTTTTGGTTCATTCTACTGATGGCTCGCAGGGGCTGGAGCCTGAGGTTGCCCTTGGAATGAAAGAAGAAAAATTCACACCCAGTGGATGTGACTCTCCGGGGATGAAGCTAAATTAAGGGGCTGTAAATATATACTCAAAGCGTATACTTCAAGGTGACTTGGGTGACATCTCTGGGAGGCGAGGCTGGAATGTGGAAGCCTAATTAATGGCACCGTCTGAAGAAAAGGGACGCGAAAAGAAGGGACCTCGCCAACACGGGTAGGAGGAAGGAAGCCCAGAGTGTCAGACATTGGCAGCGTGTCCACAGCACCATCCAGAAAAGATTTACAATGAATCCCGGGGACACGGGCTTTCCAAATAATGGAGAGGCCTGCTGTATTATGGGGAGGTTAATTCCTCTGGCCTCATGGAAAGTCCTTCAGAACAAGCCACTTCCCTGTGCACAGGGACTCTGCTGGCTCCTCCAGCCGGGTTTCCTTCAAATACACACACACACATATACACACGTACTCTAGACCTCTTCATTAATTTTAGCCACACGAGAGGCAACAGAGCCACTGTTTCGGATCCTCCCAGAGACACAGTTAACTGACCACTGTTTGGCTAAGATCTGAAGTGTTTCGACTCTCTCCCAACAGCTTCCTGACTTCTTATTGTAACTCCATCAACCTCAGAAATCTTTACTCATAAAATGGGCTAATACTTGTAGGTTCATGACACGTAGCGTCCCACATAACACCAAGGCATGTAGTGTGTAGCATGTACTACGTAGGCTGTATATAGTGCATTAGATAATATATAAAGTTCTGTCCATCTGTCTATTGGCTTGATTACCTTTTCATCATATCTGGAGGGAATATTTAAGATAGCCCAATCCTATAAAGACTACTGGGCCTATGAAAAGAATAGATTTTCCAGAGTGGGTGAATTTGAGGTTCACCATAAAGTCCTTGAGATTGCTGATGGAGAGGCAGGCCACATACAGTGAAGCGTCACGGACACAGGAAGCAAACAGTGGTTCCGCACTTGAGCCCCCACATCAAGACATGGGGACAGAGATTTCAAAATGCAGGTGACCATTTCCCATCAAATACTGCTCCTTTTGTAGGCGGCTCTATGTCTCAAGTTCCATGGGGAGTATTAGCAAGAATTTAGTTATTTAATGAAGGCTAATTATTTTCCCTAGAAACACACACAGACACACACACACACAATTAGCTGACACTTATCAGACACTTACTATGGGACGAGCATTTTACATATTAATTCTGTTAATTCTCACAACAACCCTATTGGGTCAAGGTTAGGAACTGAGGTTCAGAGAGATCCTGAGACTTGCCCAAGGTCACACAGCTAGTACATGGATGACTAGGGGCTGGACCCAGAGCTTATGAATATAACTAACACACATTTTTTCTGTATTTTCTTAGGTGACTACACTGTAGCTGACAATTCCCAGGTGAATCAGGGTTGAAGAAAAATGGAGACTGCAAAGAGCTTAACCAAAGTCATACTTCCTACCCCCAAACCATAATTAATCTAGCTTTATATTAAAACTGATTTTTTTCTTCAGAGATCTGAAATTCTGATCATTAGGAATAAAGAATCAGGGGTGAAGGGCAGAATTCTCTCATGTCCTGTCCTTAAAAACCCGGTTTTCTCTGGCCACACAGATACAATAACGTACGTACAAATAACATTACTTCTCTCTGCTTCTCTCTGGGCTTTGTCCTATTAAGATTGCTGTACTATCTGCCTCCCTTGGCTATCCTGTTCCTATCAAAAAAATACAGAAAGGACATCTTAGCTTTTCCCTGGAAAAATGCAGGTGCCAATGGAGAATCATTTGTCCTTCTGTATCAGATAATTTGCCAATTTTCGCTCTGATGCTGCTATTACCTGCTCCTTTTAGGAACAGGACCATCGCTCTGTTCTCTCATGGTTTATTTGTAGAAGAAGCTGACCTGGCTATGAATTCTTCCAAAGGTTTCTCAACCCTCTCAGGACAGTCTGTGCATCTTCAATGCAATGACAACAGATACATAATTTATTTTCTGGAGTGAGTTATGAAAGTTAATCAATAAGAACTGGAAGTCTTATAAATTATCTATCGAAGATCAGCCTACTAAACGTTCTACTTCTATGAGGCTGCTTTGCGTTGAGGTCTCAGACTGTGCTATTTATTAGTCTGCATGCAAGATAATGTGATCCTCAAGCGGATGAAGGCAGACCTTGCTATTAAGACAGAGACAGTAAAAATAAAAATGAAATGTGTTTTGCTACAACAGCAAATCCTGCTCCCATGATTGCCGGGAAAAAAAATAAAATAAAAAAATAAATAGGAATCAAAAGTAGGCTGAGAAAATCTCTCTCCATGAATAGAGTAAAAGGCTTACAAGCGAGTAGAAAAGTAAGGAGGGGGAGAGGTTGCACTGGCAACTACCCTGAATTCACCTCAAAATCAAGTTGTCAAAGCACCACTTTGCACGGCAAGCATCTCCAAGGGCCTGTTCTCATCTAAGGCAGCCTAGCAGGGCAAGATGAGGGCCTTTTGCATCCCCAGGACTGCATACAAGCCCTGGGCAAGAGACAGAAAATGGTGCCAGCCTTGGTCCAGAATCCAGCAACATGGGTCAAAGGCACCCATGCACTTTTAGGGGTCAAGTTACAGGGCAGAACAGGTAGGTCACGATGAAGAGAGAGGGATGTGGCTGGACTTCTTCAATCAGTGGGAATCAGGAGGTTTGTAGGGGACAAAGGCCAAAGAGAATGAGAAAAACAAGATGGTCCCACCTGCAACACCCCTGCCCTACAACCATCCTGCTCTCTATCTATTATTAAGACTCAGTCACTGGGCTTCCCTGGTGGCGCAGTGGTTAAGAATCCACCTGCCAATGCAGGGGACACGGGTTCGAGCCCTGGTCCGGGAAGATCACACATGCCGTGGAGCAACTAAGCCCGTGCACCACAACTACTGAGCCTGCACTCTAGAGCCCGCAAGCCACAACTACTGAGCCCGTGCGCCTAGAGCCCGTGCTCTGCGACAAGAAAAGCCACTGCAATGAGAAGCCCACGCATCGCGACGAAGAGTAGCCCCTGCTCTCTGCAACTAGAGAAAGCCTGAATGCAGCAACGAAGACCCAACACAGCCAAAAATAAATAAATTAAAAAAATTAATTAAAAAAAAAAGACTCAATCACTATCACTGACTCATTGGATTCTTGTTAATCATTGCTTAATCTCTATTTAAAATATTATTTGGGTTAAAAACTAAGAGCGTCATGACAATAACTGAGTGTTCTTACCCACTGGGCTGAGATCAGCCAAAGGGATGCCTTGATTCCTCTACTTGGGATGATGTCAAAGCAGTGTACGTCTGGTACACTGGTGGGAATGTAAATTGATACAGCCACTATGGAGAACAGTATGGAGGTTCCTTCAAAAAACTACAAATAGAACTACCATACGACCCCGCAATCCCACTACTGGGCATATACCCTGAGAAAACCATAATTCAAAAACAGTCATGTACCAAAATGTTCATTGCAGCTCTATTTACAATAGCCAGGACATGGAAGCAACCTAAGTGTCCATCAACAGATGAATGGATAAAGAAGATGTGGCACATATATACAATGGAATATTACTCAGCCATAAAAAGAAATGAAACTGAGTTATTTGTAATGAGGTAGATAGACCTGGAGTCTGTCATACAGAGTGAAGTAAATCAAAGAGAAAAACAAATACCATATGCTAACACATATATATGGAATCTAAGAAAAAAAAATGTCATGAAGAGATTAGTGGTAGGACAGGAATAAAACACAGACCTACTAGAGCATGGACTTGAGGACATGGGGAGGGGGAAGGGTAAGCTGTGACGAAGTGAGAGAGTGGCAGGGACATATATGCACTACCAAATGTAAATTAGATAGCTAGTGGGAAGCTGCCGCATAGCACAGGGAGATCACCTCTGTGCTTTGTGACCACGAGAGGGGTGGGATAGGAAGGGTGGGAGGGAGGGAGACGCAAGAGGGAAGAGATATGGGAACATGTGTATTTGTATAACTGATTCACTTTGTTATAAAGCAGAAAGTAACACACCATTGTAAAGCAATTATACTCCAATAAAGATGTTAAAAAAAAAAAAAAAGCAGTGTACATGCCTGTAAAATCCAAAATGCTTGTGCCCCTAAATGCGGATGCCAAGACCTTGAGTACAGGGTTCCCTTCCCCATCTCTGGTCACGGCACCATTAACAAGCTCATCCACTTGGATATAGGACGTTCCAAGGCTGGTCCTTGGATTCCTGAGCAAAAAAAAGCTTTCTGCTAGTATGAAATGGTCATGCCTGGTGGGGCCCTCAGCATTTGTGTACAGAAGAGAAACTAGACGCTCCAAGACTTGGTCCCAATGTTCTTTCCACTGCACCAGCCTTGCTATGGGCTCTTGCCATGCTTTAATTATGAGCTTTGGTTCAGATGAAACAGACACCAGGCTATGGATGCTTCTAAGTCCACTAAAGCTGGCTCCAAACACTTCCCTCCATCACTCAAGAAGGCAAGGCAGAACACATTGGAGATCAGCCCTGCTATAAGAGAACCTTTAACTCTTCTTTAATGTATTTGTATTTCTGGAAAAGCAAAGCATTTGTAAACTTCAGAGTTGTAATGCTGTTAACGTGGAGCTCTCAGGATAAACCAGACTGTGCTCTTGCCTTGCTTCAGACAGTCCAGTGGCCTCTTAACACAACTCGATAAAAATCCAAACTCTTTACCACACTGTGCAGGGCCCTATCTCTCCAACATCCTATCTCACCACTCTGCCTCTTACTAACGAGGCTCCAACCATCCCGGCTTCCTCTGAACTTTCTGCAATTTCCGGTTCCTCTTGGGGGGATGTACCTTCATATATTCGGTTCTTTTCCTCAGTGTCACTGCTCAGAGAGCCTTAGCTGAGCACCCCCTCCACTCTAGGCCCTCACACTCAAGCCCTGGGGTCACGGGGCACCCCTCCCATTTCAGTCTCTTATTCTCTCTGGAAAGGTTAGACACCTGTTCGTGTGCCGCCATCTCTGCCCCATCAGAACGTCCATCCTGTGAGAACAGGGACCTTGACTCTGTTCAGTGCTGTATCTTCAGTGCCTAGAACTATGGCTGGCATTGAATCCATGTCCGATTGCTATCGGGTGAATAAATGATTGGAGGAACATATTCCACACTGTAACTGGTCATAATGCATCAACGCATGCGTGGGGCACTGGGATTGAGACACACACCTTAGAGGGGGTTTCTCAGACCCTGCTTCTTCACCTTTCGAACCAATGAGACATTTTGCTTGGACCATATTTACCCAAGTAAACACCCCTCCTATTGAAAGGAAATATGCTTTAGGCCTTGACCTCATTTCACCTCCGGCAGAATGCCTTTGGCTGTCAGCAGCTAGAAGCCCGAGTAGAGCAGGTGGAAGGAGGTGTAAATGACCCTGAAGGTTGAAAGGAAAAGAAATTATCACCCAGCAGATTGGCAAAAATTTAAAAGATTGATGATGTCTCCTTTGGGCACTGATGCAGGGAAGCTGGTCTCTCAGGCTGTCTTTGAAGGGGTAAGAATTGGCAAAGCCGTTTTCCGGAGGGCATCGGGCAGCATCTATCAGCAGGTAACTTGTGCAAACCCTTGGAACCAGCAAACCCAATTCTAGGATTCTACTCTAAACATGTCTTCACACCAGTGCACGAGCACAGATATGCAAGGGCATTCATGCTGCAGCACTGTTGTAAGAGGAAAAGAAAACCGGAAGTTACCAAAATGTGTACAAAAAAGTGATAATGGCTAAATAAATTATGGTACCACCATCTGTAGAATTCTGTGCAGTCTCTTAAGATGAATAGGGTAGACCTATACGTACTCATGTGGGAAGACAGCCAAAACGTGTTTTTAGATAAATAAAAGCAAGTTTCAGAATAATGTGGGCGGAGCTTCCCCGGTGGCGCAGTGGTTAAGAATCCGCCTGTCAATGCAGGGGACGCGGGTTCGAGCCCTGGTCCGGGAAGATCACACATGCCGTGGGGCAACTAAGCCCGAGAGCCACAACTACTGAGCCCACATGCCACAACTACTGAAGTCGGTGCGCCTAGAGCCCGTGTTCCCCGCAACGAGAAGCCACCGCAATGAGAAGCCCACGCACTGCAATGAAGAAGACCCCCTGCTCGCCGCAACTAGAGAAAGCCCGCGTGCAGCAGCAAAGACACAACGCAGACAAAAATAAATAAATTAAAAAAAAAAAGAATAATGTGAGTGATGTGATCCCACTTACCTAAAACGCGCATCGTGTCCATGCACACATGCCTCTGCATATAATTACATAGAAAAGGTATGAGAGGACTTCAACTAACCAACTCTCCAAACTGTCAGCGTGCATTACCTCTTGGGGAGGGGGTCGGAATGTAGGGAGGATGTGGCAGGCAGACTCATGTATTTTACTCTTTCTTATTTATTTCTGGAACTGTTTTAGGAGAAACATGGCCATTACACTGCAATTTGAAAAGGGAAAGGAAAAGGGCTAAGACGCCTTGAAAGACTCCTAGCCGGGTCCAGGAATGGGATTTGTGCCTCAGTGAGAGGCTCCGAACACTGGAAGACGTAGATTAAAAGGATGGAGAGGACAGATCATTAGCTTTGTGAACTTGGACAAGTGACTTAACTTCTCTGATGCCCAGAGAAGTTTTATAGTTTTACAGTTTTCTCATCTATAAAGCTGGGATAATGACAGTACCTACCCGTTAGAATTGGTGTGAGGATTAACAGAGATAACACACGTTAAATGCTTGGTGCACCACCTGGCACAGAGCAAGCATACATATTAACTATTCATTTTGTTACTGTTACATTATTCATCACGTTTCAGCACTCGTATGTGCCTAAACGAGGGAGAGGCAAAGGAGAAAAAGGAAACCACAACATAGGAATATAACTACTTCGATATTCTGGAGCGGTGCCGTCTCATAGAACTTTAAGCAATGAAAGAAATGGTCTATATCATGCTGTCCAATACCATAAACACCAACCACACGTGGCTACTGAGCACTGGAAATGCCAATGGTGTGACTTGAACTTAAATTCAAACAGTTACATGTAGCTAGTGGCTCTCATATTGCACAGCGTGTTTCTAGAGGATTTAATTTTCCCAGCTAAAATACCCTTATTCTCTCCTGATCGTCACTGGTACCAAACATAGGCACAGGGAAGTCTTAGCACTTAAAATATTACGAAATCCTAAGCATTTCATCTCATTTGTGGTAGAAGAGATGAGTTCAGATGGTTTTAGGAAGTTGTTTCCTTTCGAACCTCATTCAGTTTTTCTGGCTGCTTGAAGGGGAGCGTTTCCGTTAGCGCTCTCCTGCCTTTAACACCATCTTTAGAACACTTTCGAATCTCCCTTTTTTCCTAAGAGAGAACAGGCCTCAGACACAACAAATGCCTTTAGTAAACACAAGCGATAGAGGATTTGATCGCACTGCTTTGTTTTCAGTGCATTTTTGCATTGAGATGGCATTCCCATACCATAAAACACAGCCTTTGAAAAGTGTGCAGTTCATTGCCTTTTAATATAGTCACAAAGTTTGGCAACTATCACCACTATCTAATTCCAGAACATTTTCACCACCCCAAAAGGAAACCCCACACCTACTAGCAGTCAGTCACTCCCCCGTCCCCCAGGCCCTGGCTACCACTAATCTACTTTCTGTCTCTACAGATTGGCTTATTCTGAACATTTCACGTAAGTGGAATCATACCATATGTGGTCTTTTGTGTCTCCTCTTAGTTAGCATAATGTTATCAAAGTTCATCCACATTGTAGCATGTATTAGTACTTCCTTCCATTTCATGGCTGGATAATACCCCACTTTTTGTTTAGCCATTTATTAGCTGACGGACATTTAGGCTATTTCTATTGTTTGCTATTATGAATAATGCTTCTATGAATATTTGTGCACAAGATTTTTGTGTGGGAATAGGATAATTTCAGTTCTCTTGGGTACATACCTAGGAGTGAAATTGCTAGGTCATATGGTAACTCTATATGTAGTTTTTGGAGAAACTACTAAACTGTTTTCCAAAGGAGCTGCGAAATTTTACATTGCCATCTGCAATGTATGTAGGTTCCCATTTCTCCACATTCTTGCTAACACTTGTTATTACCAACCATTCTAGTTGGTACCATCAATGTATTTTTAGCAGATACCATTTATTTATACCTAGTGATGGTGAGTGTCTGCTGGAAGTAGAGATGGAAATTTTCCTTCTGTGAATTAATTTATATTCGTTATAAAACTAAATCAATTGAAATAAAAGTAACAAATATATAGTAGTACTGGTGCTACAAAGCATGTGAATGTCTGAAGTTTAGGAGCTGTGGTCAAAGACAAGGATTTGGGTTCCCCTTATGGGAGATCCGTGCATAGATCTGAAACCTGAAATCATGTACAAAGGCAGTGTGTGTACATTCGTGCACACACACTCAGATGTGTACGTGCCTATGTGTGAAATTTCTGCTTTGGTCTTCTCCTTTGCTCTACATACATAAATGAAGAACAAAGAAGCCAGGAGACTTGCTTACAGAGGCACAGACATCCAGGGGGCAGATCTGGACTGAGAGTGCAGTCTTCAGAACTCACACACCAGGGTCTTTCTAGAATTGCATGGGAAATGCAGAGGTATCACTCAGCCAGTTTTTGAAGGCAGAACGGACCACTATAACTCTCTTCCTGGAGAAGGACCATAACTTCTGGCTTTCTTGATCATTCTAGTCCCATCTTACTCCCCTTTGGGATTTGGACACCAAGAGCCCGGGAGGAACAGAGCTGACCAAACAGCAGAGGTGGAGAGCCTGAAGCAAGAATTTAGTGGTAGATGGATCTCTATCAGTTCTACTGTTCCCCAGCTGACGTTCTCTTGCAAAAGGGAAGGGCTAGCTATTCCTAGGATGGCACACAACTACATCCAGGATGAGATGATGCAAGCTCACTCTCCTCCTATGTGGTCATATGACTCAGAGTGGGGGAGAGAGCCAGTCCTTTCTGTCCTGTGTGGGGACATGTGCAAAGATTTAGGTTACACTGTACTGCAGTATCCAGTTGACCTCCTCTGAAAGGCTGGAAGACTTTCTCCGCCCAGAAGCCATAAAGCCACAGAGCCATGGCTGTTTCTGCAGCAGAGATTCTTAAGTATGTTTCTGCTATGGGGTGTTTTGACAACCAATTAGAAGTTAAAAACCCCTCCATGGAAAGACCATATGCTCACAGTTTGACATATATTTTGAAGAGGAATTTCCAGCCACCCCAATTAAAAACCCATGCCCACGCGTCACTCTGCAGGAGCCCCTCTTTCCTTCTCAGTTCCAGAGAGTGGTGACAAAATCACTGGTGAGGGTCGTGATGGGTTTTCATGGGGTTGGAAAGTCCTCGGCAGTGGATCAGAAGAGACAGCTGCTGACAGCTGAAAATTCCCGGCCTGGGCCTCAAGATCATGTGACGGAATGTGCGTTTCCATGGCACTAACAGAAACAGGTGGGTCCCAAACTCTGGAAAAGCACATTTCCGGCTCCTGCAATTACAGCTGCACCCGTGGCCATGTGCATTTCAGGCATGGAAGAGTGCAGTATCAGGTGTCTCCAAGACAAACCCAGGAAGCTCAGAAAAGTGAAGGCAGGTGTGAGGCAACAGAAGAAGGATCTCTAGACACGGGGGTGGGGGTGTGAGTTCAAGGGCAGGGTATCTTGACCCCCCTCACCGTCATTAACTCTTTCTTCCTTCCTACATTATTTTCTTCTTAGCACTTACTCCAGCCGTAATTAATTAATCCCTGTGTTGCTGTAGCTGTTCTGTTCTTTATCTCTTTCCCCCATGAGATCATGAACTCTGCTAAGGAAGGGACCACATCTGACTCATTGGGCATCAATCATTCTGCTAACATATTGCATGGTGTCTTGCACGTAGCAGATGTTCAATAAATACCTGAAGAATTATCAAAGGAATGAATGAACCACTCACATGTCGCCATCTTTTCTGCTGCTCTATGACATACGAACATTTCATTCTCTTTTACGCCTGAGTAAAGTGAGGCTCAAAGATGCAAAATAATCTATTCGCGATAAAATCTAATAGGGGATAAGGCTGGTTCTGGAACCCAGATCTGTCTGAATCCAAACTCCCAAATTGTTCCTGTTGTCACAAATTACAAAAGTGAGACATCTAGCCCTCAGGGGCCTTTCCTACTTCTGCTGAAATGAAAGAAAATGAAAATCAGCCAGCCCAAAGACAGAACTGTCCTGTGATGGAAAATCCATTCCATGGGCACATGGAACACTAGATGTGGCTCACAGCTTGGTACAGCAAGACTTAATAACACGCCCAAGACTGATCTCCCATGCTCTAGCAGGTTTGCTTGTAGCCCTTGGATGCATTTTGGGGTCATTAACAATTAAATACTCATGCTGCATTCCCCTGAAGCAACAGGAGCTACCAGACCCTCAGACACACTTCTGTAATTCCCAGTCGCCTCCATAAGCATTGTGATTTTCTGCTCCACCACGCCCTCTGAAAACTGTCCTTCCTTTCAGGACAGAATTCTCTTATCAATCAAGATCAAAGAACAGTATAGAGGTTCCTTAAAAAACTAAAACTTGGGCTTCCCTGGTGGTGCAGTGGTTGAGAGTCCACCTGCCGATGCAGGGGACACGAGTTCGTGCCCCGGTCCGGGAAGATCCCACATAACGTGGAGCGGCTGGGCCCGTGATCCATGGCCGCTGAGCCTCCGCGTCCGGAGCCTGTGCTCCACAACGGGAGAGGCCACAACAGTGAGAGGCCCGCATAACGCAAAAAAAACCCAAAAAACAAAAACCAAAAAACTAAAACTAGAGCTACCATATGATCTTGCAATCCCACTCCCGGGCATATATCCGGATAAAACCGTAATTTGAAAAGATACATGCACCTTGATGTTCATTGCAGCACTATTTACAATAGCCAAGACATGGAAGCAACCTAAATTTCCACTGACAGAGAATGGATAAAGAAGATGTGGTACATATATATAATGGAATACTACTCAGCCATAAGAATGAATGAAATTGGGCTTCCCTGGTGGCTCAGTGGTTGAGAATCCGCCTGCAGATGCAGGGGACACGGGTTGCCCCGGTCCGGGAAAATCCCACATGCCGCGGAGCGGCTGGGCCCGTGAGGCAACACGGATGGACCTAGAGATGATCAAACTAAGTGAAGTAAGCCAGACAGAGAAAGACAAATACCATATGATACCGTTTATATGTGGAATCTTAACAAATGATACAAATGAACTTATATAGAAAACAGAAATAGACCCACAGACATAGAAAACAAAAATGGTTACCAAAGAGGAAAGGGGGGAGGGATAAATTAGGAGTAAGGGATTAACATATACACATTATTATATATAAAATAGATAACCAACAAGGACCTTCTACATAGCACAAGGAAATCTACCCAATATTTTGTAATAACCTATAAGGGAAAAGAATCTGAAAATTATATATATGTATGTATAACTGAATCACTTTGCTGTACACCTGAAACTGACACAATATTGTAAATCAACTATACTTCAATAAAAAAAAATTGCTTTAAGTGGGAAAAAATGAAGATGGAAGAAATGGTGGCATGAGGAAGGGATATTCATTAGCCAACCATGGCTGCCGTGGTGTTGGCATCTCTACTTGAATGCACACAGGCTGTCCTTCCTGGTTCCCTGTTTTCCACATTGTCCCACTAAAGACCATCTGTCCATCTCCCATCTAGCTTCCAGAGGAACCCTATAAAAATATTAAATCATGGTGTTCCTCTACTTGAGACTCTCCGGGGGTTTTCCCTCTCTTAGACCAAAATCTGAACTCCCTGCCATGTCCTAGAAGGTTGCAGACCACACAGTTGACTTTATATCCTGCTTCCTGCTCCTTCATCCAGTGGGCTCCAGTCATACTGACCAGCCTGTGAGCCCCACATGTGCCCATCTCATTCCAACTTTCGGCTTCTGCGTGTTGCCATTGCCTGAACTTTCTTCCCTCACCAGGGCATTACACAGCTGGCCCCTAATGTCAATCAGATCTGAGCTCAAGTTCCACACCTTCCCTCCTTCAACCATCCAAAATAACCCTCTTGGTCGCTATCATGTAACTGCCTTATTTTCTCCATAGCACTTTACGCCATCTGATGTTCTCCTGCTCATTGCCTGTTTTTTCCTATTAAATCTAAGTGGTCTTATTCACCCCCATAACCCTGTTGTCACACACACACTAAACGTTCAAGAAATATTTACTAAATTAATGAACACACATGGAAACCAATGTAGAGCCATCTGAATTTCCAAACCAACCCCCCTCTTCAACCTCTAAAATGCACAGGGCATGTCACCACCCTCATTTTGATTCTGAGGGTCAGATATAGAGATGGACAGGGGAGAACATTCACGGGTAAGCTACTGATGGAGAGAAGGTCCTTTGCATTCTCTGCACACATTCTGACAAGGGCTGTTTGGCTCGTCTCATCCCAATGCCGTTGGCAAGCCCAGTCCGTGACTTCTTTCTCCAAACCATAAAGGGAAAATGCGATACTTTTAGGACTTAAGGGAATTAGAAGACGGATTTAGTCTTTTAAGAGAGAAAGCAAATTCATTTAAATGGAAAACTGATCTTGTGCCTTGGATGTGCGTTTGGTTTATAAGAGAAATACTCAGACAGGAGTGATGACAGCTGACCAGGCAAGTCTGGTCTGTGTCCCGGTCTCAGGTCCTGAGAGGAGGCTTCCCAGAAGATAGCTTGATGTCTTGAGCAGCTTGGTTTTGAACCTAAGTGGTAGTCCTAAAATGAGCATGAACTTCAGCCAGGTCCTAAGAGAGAGTTGTGTGTTCCACAAGTCATTAAGTACACTCATGCCATCCTGAGGGTGGTGGAATTTTTCTTTCCTCAAAGGGAAGCCTATCTTTCAGTGTCTCCATTTCATGAAACTTGGAAGGAAAGTTGGGAAGAGAAGCATCCGCTTGGCTGCAGCCAGCCCACCTGTGCCTCTCTCTCTTGTAATTCTCTAAGCCCTGGGATTGTTTGGTTGATTCCTCTCCTTCAACCCAATCTTCCTCTTCCCATCTGACTTAAATACTATAATTTTCAGATGATCCATTTACTAGGACCCCCAGCTACGACATTATCAAGGCTGGAGGAAGGCGAAAGAACACAGGATACGCATTTTGTTTTAAGATATCACCCTAGTCTTTATGTACCTAACAAAAAGGATATTCCTAAGTTTAAAAAAACCATTGATTCTAATTTTAAAAGTTTCTTATTAAAAAAAAGCACTGGCTGCAAGTGATACAAATCTTCATGTGTAGGAGGAGGGTATGAGAACTTTTTTTGGAAGAGAATGTGTATAGAAAAAAGTGGTTTGAAGTGGTTATTTTTGGGTGGTGGATTATAATGTATGTATGTATGTAGTGTGTGCGTGTTTGTGTGTGTGTATTTGTTTGTGCTTTTCTGATTGCCACAACTTATTTAGCATTTATCCTGAATTAATTTTAAAATTAGAAAAATAGGCAACAATTATTTATTAATGAATCTTCTTTTGGAAAGGAGCCCAAGAAGGATGCCATAGGCTTAAATCAAAGAGCAAAAAGATTGGCCATTTGCTGAGACTGGCACCAAGGTACAACACGCTTCCTGCAGACAGATAGCTCTGTGTGAAAAATGCTGGCAGGACCTCAGACACAGGTGAGGTCCACTGAAGGCTTTCGCAAACCCTGTGAGACCCATCTCTTGGGGAGTCTGCTGGCTCACAAGTCTCAACCTACCTCCGTTGTCTCAGGACTGTTCAACAATGGGCTCCAAGTACTTGGAGTCTGGAACATAGTTCATTGATTCAAAGATTGAGACATACCCTGAGTTGGATCTGAGACAGGCTGGGACTTGGGACCTGGGACCCTTTGCTGCAGTGCTTGCACCTGGACAAACGACTCCTCAAGCAACAAAATACAAAGAAACTATAAGGGACTGAAAATAAATGCGTGCATGCACAACTGGGGCAAATTGCTGACAACAAGATACAAAAAGACCAAAAAAACCCAACTGACACTTCTGAAGAGCTGGGAGCAAAAGCAGGGTAATGCGCATGCCCTCTGCACTCAACACCACCAAAGAGGTGGGCAGACCATCTCAGCTGCCCCTCTGGCCTGACCCCTGGACCCACCCCTACCCTCACCCCATATAAGGAACCAGCTGCCCCGCCCTCGCCCTCGGGGAGTGAGTGAGCAAGGGAAGCTGTTACTTGTTTTTGCTCCCCCGCTGCTGCAGCAGGGGCCCCAGTAAAGCCTTGCCTGAATTTCTTGTCTGGCCTCTGATCAATGTCTGTTGATTAAGGAGGCCAAGAACCCTGGTCAGTATCAGATCCCTCAGATCCTTTCCTGGGAATTTGAATGGAGACACACAGAGGCTGGCAGTCTTTGTAGTGCAGTCACTGAGTGGTGTCAAGTCAGCTTGGCTTGGCTGACACTTTGAGACAGATCATTCTGGACAATTTTGAATAATTCTGGTTGTCCTACGCATTGCAGGGTGTCAGGAGCAACCCCAGTCCGGTTATGACAACTACAAATGTCTCTAGACACGGCTGAACGCCCCTCTGGGGCAAAAGCGCTCCTAGCTGAGAACCACTCACCTGGAGACAATGTCCATAAACTGCCTGCCGAGCTCCGTAGGCCTGCGCAACCTCCTGTACTTGCCTTGGCTTGATTTTCTCTTTTTCCCTCTTTTGAATCCAAGACTTTCTGTGAGTTCAATTGTTCATGCATTACACGTCAGAAAAGAGTAAAAATATAAACCTCCCCCGCTATATTTTCGTTAAGCTAGCCAGGATTGGGTTCTGTTCCTTCAACCAAAGGGATCTTAACAAAACCACCCACTTTCAAGAATTGTGTTTGGTTTCCTGACGTTCAAAATGGTGGATCATCTGTCATCTTTCAACCCACAGAAAACCAAACAGTTCTTAACTTCTCTCTGATATCGGAGCAGATCTGAGCACAAAGGCATGAATGAAGCAGACGCCCCTGGAACATATGGAGGCTGGGGATATACCACAATGCGTCAGCAACAAGACCCCTACAGAGTAAACCAAGATGGCAGAGGAGTGTTCACCAGGGAGGGGTGGGGGACTTGATTGTGACTGGAAGTTTAGGCCAGCACCAGAGGAAACTGGGAAGCCATGAAGCAGAGATGGCATCAGATACACGCCGTGTCCATCCCCCCAGGAGTGGACTCTACAAAGTGCTCCTTAGTGAGGCTCTGACTTGCAGGAATCAAACACTAAAGAAAATACACATGCAGACAGCATCGCACACTCAAACCCCACAACTGTTTGGACAGATAAGAATCCCATATGCTCTGCATTACCCTCAGCCATGGAAAGCTTTTTATCCATCCCCAGGCCACCCCGTCACCATGCAGCAGGTGGGAGCTCTGGTCCCCTACAATGCAGACAGGGACAGGACTCAGCAGCTAATGACTGGCGTACCGTATGATGGGTGAACACGCCCAACATCTGCTCGGCCCCTGCACAAATCTTAGACCCTCTGGCAGGCAGTACCAAGTCTCTCAGCTAAATCACAATGGGAACTGCCTGCCAACACGCCAGGTGTGAAACAAGCCCCAGCTCTTTAGAGTCCTTAAGCCCCCCACCCAAATTCCCGGAAAGGGCTCCAGGCAAATGCAAGGCTGCCTGTACAGCCAGTCTCTACGAGGCCAGAGGAGCCACCTTATTAGGATGGTCATTGGACAGTCCATGTCAATTTCACATTTCCTGTCAAAACCGCCCAGCTAGCAGGCACCTCGGTGCTTACACCTCTCACCAGAACAAATGCAGAGCCCTTGAAGGGAAAAATAACACACCAGCACAGTAACAATAGGAGACACCACTTGCAAGCTGTCCGGGGCCCCTGGAGTGACTGACATGTTTGACAGAGAATGCGTGTTGGTAACATTGTTCGATTCATGTTTAAAGGAAAAGCAGAGAGTATGTTTCCGGGAGGTTTAGACATTGATAACCAAAAGGAAGGGCTTGTAAACAGAGCCACAAGGACCACGTCCTAGCTGTCCCCTCCTCGCCCTCTGTCACCACCCCACCTTCCGTTTTGATCTTCTCCCGGAGGAACAAGCCTTCCACGGGGAATGAGACCTCTTGACAGAGGGCTGCCAGGCAGAGGTCGGAGAGCTGATGAGAAATGACAGCAGCACAAAACTGCGTTAGCCTTCTGCTTGGGGCAGAGACGAGGCGGGTCCCCCACAGAGGATGGGGAGACAGCACCAGAGTCACACATAATGGCAGGGTCCTGGCCGGCAGAGCTCAGCAACCCCAGATCTGCCATATCCCAGCACTGAGAGCTGGGGCAGGTATTTAACTTGGCTGAGCCTCAGTTTCCGTCTTTCCAAGATGGTTTGGAGTGGTAGTAGAAATATTCTAGTAGAAATATTGTACGGAGAGTAACCAATGGAGTGACGAGCAGCTGTAGCAATAGCAGAAATAATAATGACATAATTATGATCATGTAATTATATAATAAGATAATAATTACAATAATACAATTATATAATTATATAGTATTATACATTATGTAACTATATATTATAGGATATATATTATATCTAATAATGCATAACACTATATATTAATAATGTGATAATTTTTATAATATATGTTATCTATAACTATTATATAATGATACATAATATTGCATATACTTATGATACATTTCACTTATGTATTATTATATAATCAATAATATGTCACTATACAATTATAGTAAATAGTATAATTTAAAATCATTATGTAATTATGTGATAATTATATGTAATATGTATTTTATATATGTATTATTATGTCTAATGCATATTATCACACAGACACAATATGCAATACATAGTGATAATTATGTAATCCTTATTATATTATTATGACTGTCCTGAACCCTTACTATACCAAGTACCATTACAGTGCCTTACAAGTATTAACTCGTGTGACCCTCAAAGGCAACTCTGGCTTTGTCCCCATCCGATGCAGGGAGATGCTAAACCATGGACTTAGGTGCTTTCAATGTGTCCATTTTATAGATGAGAAAACCACGGTACAGAGTGGTTTAGGAACTTCCCCAAGGAGGGCAAAGCTGAGATTCTAACTCAGCAGTCTGCAGTCTGGCTCGAGAGCTCACACTCTTAGCTCATATATAACACATACATATATATTTATATGTGTGTGTGTGTGTGTGTGTGTATATATATATATCAAAACTCAATATTGTCTCTCTTACAAAGTTTGGCTGTGGTGATGTTGCGGTGCACTTGGAAATAAACTTGCTGATACATGTATTGAGCACTTGCCACGTGCCAGGCAGTTGGCTATGGACTTCATATGCTTTGATTCCTTTCGCTACCGTCCAGTGAGGTGACTGCCACCCAGAGAGGGCAAGAACCATGCCCAAGGTCACACAGGGAGTAAGTAGTGCCCAAGGTCACACAGGTGAAGGAAGGAGATGAACCAGGGAGTCTGCCACAAAGCCCACATCCCTACACACCATCCTGTTCGACTGCTTTTTCCTCTCTAAACCACAACGCTTCAACTAGATATTGTAGGTGAAATGCCTTACACATGGCCTAGTACATAGTAAATGCCTGAAAACAAGCAGCTGCTGTTGTTCTTATTGTAACTAAATGCGAAAAGCCCCGTAGGCATTTTCTTCCAAGAAAATGACGGAAGTATGAATTTATGACTCCGTCTGTTCAGAGGACAGATTCGTCGCCCCTTTTAGACCCCGACAAAGCCCCTGCATGGTCAGTCAACACCAGTTCCTGAATCAAGCTGCTCATGGGAAACCCGGGATTGCTAGTGAGGCATGTAGTTCACTGGGCTCTGCTCCCTGCCTTCTGATATAGATGATCTGAGGTTCAGAGTGGACACCTGCACTGTTAATGAACTTGCCCAGGCTCTGACCAGTAGCAGGACAGGCAAACACCCAGGTTTGCAGGAAGTCCTCCAAGCAAATCAGAGCTGCGTTTTTCCCCAAAGGCTTCTCCCACAAGCTGCCCCGTGCCAGTCGGCTGTCCTGTGCTCACACATCCTCCCTGCCACTGGGCACTGACAGATGAGAGCTATTCTTAATATTTAACATTTATTAAGCGCCCACAGCGTGCCAGGAGCTGCATGGAACAGGGGTGTGGGTGGTCCCAAAGAGTCTGTCCCCAGAAGGCTGTGGCCATATAGAGGAGAGAGGACAGTCCTCTCTTTTCCCCTTCAAAGCTCCCCCTCCCTCTCCTCTCACCCAGCCCCAGTTCCAGTCCCAGATGTCCTGCCAGAGCAAGTGGACAGAGATTTGGGCCAGGATTCAACAGGACTGAGACCCATACATCCTCCTGCATGTGTGTCTAGTAGCCCCATGTCCCCAGGCTATGGACTTAGAAAGTCAGAGGGGATGTAGATTTCATGCCACCCAAGGCCCTGGGCTCAGGCTGTCAAACCCCAGGGTGGTATATCCCTGATTGCACCCTACTCTATTCAGCTGCACCAAAAACGTGTGTCCCTGGTTAACAGGAATCTCCGTGGGGAGCAGGAGGAGAGAGCTGCACACGTGCCCACCCACCTCCAAACCGCGAGCATCTTCATATGAAACAGAAACTGCAGCAACCAGGATAGGATGAGAAAACCATGACAACGGCGATGTCGGCCAACCGCTGTGGAGTTCCTACAATGAGCAGGTGCTGCTCTGGCTGCTTGACATCATCACATCAAATCCTCTGGGCTCCCTTTCAAAGGGGGTGTGATAATTCCTGCTGTCAAGTTGAGACATTGGGAGCTCAGAGACGCCAAGCCTGTATGACACAGGGGCCTAGGGGCTGCTCAGGTGGAGCCCTTGGCATTATGTCATCGCAGCTGGACTGCAGAGGCCCTGGGGATGGTCACTTTGGAGGTCTTTTATTCCTGACGTCGACTTTGGGAGGCAGAGCACATGGGATGTTACTTCCCATTTTATAGGTGAGACAGTGGAGGCTCCGAGAGGTCACGCAACTTTCCCAAAGTTCCCAAGAGAAGGTCATGGCCAGACTCGGCTTCCCCTGTTCTAAATCCCATGCTCTCAATTCTCTGGTCTAAATCCTTAACTGTGCTGCCTCATGAAACGAGAAGAAATAGCTCTTCGGAGAGTAGTTTGTGAGAACACTGTGGAATGCACAAGCTGGCTGCCTCTGTCACCAAATCTTCCCCACGTCTGGGAGCCAATGCAGATTAGAGAGTGGAAGGAAAGGTAACAGCTGAGGGAGGCCACCTTCACCCACGGCAGCGGTGCGCTGGACTCCACTGTGTTACTGAGCCAGATGCAAGGTAGGACGGGGCAGAGCTGGCCGCTGCTTCAGACACAGATTTCTTGCCATCATTCTTCCCGGCAAAAACACAAACAAACAAACAAAAAACACTATTTGTCCCCTGGAACATACCAGAAGCCCTGTCATTTGGGAAAGACAGAGAACCTGACTATAGCACATCATCTTCCTGGGACTGTAGAGAAACCCATCTTGACTGTCTGAGCCACTGAAAGTGGTAAAGATCTCGTATTGGGTGGGGTGAGCGGGGCTGAGAGTCTATAGAGTTATACCTTCAAGCAGTTGTGCTTCACTTCTGACTCCACAACTGACACTGTGAACATCGAAGCTACCTCTGAGGACAGAGACTGGGTCCTAGTCATCTCAGGGTCTCCAGAGCTTAGACGAGATCGCAGCATGGAACCCATGATCCACAAATCATTACTGCCATGAATGAATGGATGAAAGAATTTCATGGTGCCTCTGCCTCCTGCTTTTATAAGCCTGAAGAGGGACTTCCCTGGTAGTGCAGTGGTTAAGAATCCACCTGCCAGTGCAGGGGTCACAGGTTCGAGCCCTGGTCCGGGAAGATCCCACATGCCGCGGGGCAACTAAGCCCGTGTGCCACAACTCCTGAGCCCATGTGCCTAAAGCCCATGCTCCGCAACAAGAGAAGCCACCACAATGAAAAGCCCGTGCACTGCAATGAAGAGTAGCCCCCGCTCACCGCAACTAGAGAAAGCCCACGCACAGCAACGAAGACCCAATGCAGCCATAAATAAATAAACAAACAAACAAACAAACAAAGAAATAAATAAATATGTTGACTGGCATCAAAAAAAAAAAAGCCTGAAGAACTCAAGCTAGAAATTGGGCTTTGAAATTTATCCCAATAAATTAGGAATTTGGGAGTGACATACACACACTACTACATATAAAACAGATAAGCAAGCACCAACTGTATAGCACAGGGAACTATACTCAGTATTTTGTATTCACCTATATGGGAAAAGAATTTGAAAAAGTATATATATTATATATAATATATATATACGCACATATTTGTTTAACTGAGTCACTTTGCTGTATACCTGAAACTAACACAACATTGTAAATCAACTATACTTCAATAAAATAAATATATAAATGATTTTTTAAAATTTTTTTTAAAAAAGAAAGAAATTGGGTTTTTGCAGACAACTATGGTCCCAGTTGCCCAGAGGAAAAGACCCACAGAATACTGAGTTCATTGCTCTGGACACCATTTAGGGTTCAGCAGTTAATCAAGTGGATGAGCTGGCGGCTTGTACGCCGGTGGGATGCATGTGTGATGGGTCTATCTTTAGACGAGAGAGAAACATATATAGGGGTGAGATCTCCATCCTAAGTCAGCTGGGGAAAGCATTTACCCAAAACAACCTTTAAAAGACAGGGAGGGGGCTCTGCTTCACCATCAAAGGCTCAGATGGCCGAACACCAAAGCAGCAAAGCAGAGTGTGAAATCTGCAAGTCTTTCCAGCCCCGCTTGCCCCATGCCAACGTATTATAAAAAGCATACTTGCTGATATAGCATGCCTTTAAAATGATCAGAATGACAGATGGCTGCGGCAGGAACACATCCTTTTTATAGGACTGCTATTAATCAGAAGAGATTGACAGCATCCCTTTAATCTTTTAATTAAAAAAAAAAGTGCATCTCTATACAACTGAAGGGGGCAAGTTGCTGGCATTTCCGAGTGCTTTGAGACACTCGGAATAATGTGGAAGGTCCACATTATTTCAAACTTAATAACTGGAGGGCTTTAGTTTCCCTTTATTTATAGATTTATTGATGTAGGTCTTGCTAATATAAAAAGAAGGTATGGGGTGGCATGATGTGAGAAACCCCATCTTGCCTCAGTTATGGTGTTACCGGTTGTCCCTGTCAGGCTGTCTTGACTTCCCTAGATCGTGGTGTTCTCATCTGTTAAAGAGTGGGGACGTCCCAAGCATACTGTGGTCGGAGACATTCCTGTAATTACTTTAGGTGGGAAGATACTGCTTAAAATTGCCATATCTGCCTTTGATTCATCTGATCAGGAATGAAGAAGCAAGATGCACTAGATGATAGTCAATGCCTGGTGAATACAATCACTGGCAAAAAAGCAATTGGATAAGTAACATTAGAAACTCACCAATTTCTTCCCTGGGGAGGGTAGGTGCAAGGTTTGGGGGAGAAAAACCATGTTTGGATGTTTGTAATAGCTTCGATTATTGAGAAAATTGTCATAGCTCTCGAGTAGTTGAGAACTTGTATTTTTTGTCTGTTTAGCACTGTAACTGGATAACAGGACTCTGACTACTCTTTTACCCGCAGGCAGCCCACACAGCTCAGCTGGGCCTGACCCCACCCTCCAGCTTGACTCAAGGCAGTCAAGATGATTGACTTGGGGATGGGTGTGGCCTACAAGATAAGCCAAGCAGACTGCTACCTGGAATTTTTGCAGTTGGCGAAGAGGCTTGCTAAGATGTGTTGGGGTGTAAGCCTGGAGTTTCTGGGGACCATCTTTGCCACCGGTTGGACATGGTGTGTTTGTGAACAAAGATCAAGTAGAGATAACCACTATGGAGTCATGGGGAGACATGACTTGGGGTGTTGAAGCCTTTGAATGCAACTGTGCCTGAAATTGGACATTTTCTTTTTCTCCTCTAAACCAATATGAATTAGATTTTTGTTACTTGAAGATAAAAGAGGTCTTCTGGTGTATATATATATATATATATATATATATATATATATATATATATACACCAGACCTTTCCCATATATTAGGATATAGGCTTCAAGTTGACAAGGATCTTGTATGTTTTTTATTCTGCCTCATCACCTACCCCTAGTTCACAGCCTGGCACACAGTAGGTGCTCAATAAATAATTGCTGAATGAAGAGATGAATCACATGTAAAGCTCACAAGCACTCTGCACGACAGGTATTCCTGTTTTCATTTTGTAGCTGAGAAAACAGTCTTGGAGAGGTTAATTGACAAGCCCAAGGCCACACGCTTAGTAAATGCCAGAGCCAATACATCAACTCGGACCTGTATGACTCCAAATTCTCTTTGCCACCTCCCTGGCTCTTTAATTTAGTCTGCCGTTGACATGGCCTCTTTGGCAGTACAGAAAAGTCACTTAGTGACTAAGATGGAGCAGCCGCAAAGTAAATGACACCACCAGCACTCATATCAGGCGTGCATTCTGATTTCTTTCCCAATCGGCAGATATTCCAAACATGTAGATAACATTGCAGGGCAACAATACCAAGATTGAAAATGGCTCCACTAGCCACAGAGCAAACCAAGTTTATTTCTTTCAAGTTTACCCCAAAGACCTGCATGTTCCCTACACATTTCTCCACCTTTCTGTAGGGACGATTACTCTTGGTCCTTTGTTAAAACCAGCAGTTTGATAATTCTTGGTGACACTACATATATGTATGCAGATCTCTCATTAAATATATCGCCAGATTCGACGATGCTGATTTCTGTTTCAAAATCCAGAATGCAAGGTTTGCCTATACCATTGCTATCCACGTCAGGGAGGCATTAATCAGCACTTCTCTGCTACCATCTAGTTCTGTAGGGTATAAGTTGGAAAAGACAGCCTTCAGAGAGCTTACTGTCTCAGAGAGAAAGGATGGCAAACAACGATCAGGACTCAAATGCAGGGAATTCGACATTCAACTGCTGGATTCACAGAAGGGTATTACAGGGCCCATTCCTATGTGGACACACAGAGATTCAGGGCTTAGGAATTCCACTTCGGAGATTCCTCCCAGGTCCTTTGGAGCCATGTCTTTTGACTTTTGAGACCTATGTTTAAGTAATGTCAAATCCCACAGTGCCAATGAGTTGGCGAAGAGACTGCAGCTCTATCTTGATGTGTCAGGCCAACATCGTGAGTTCATCCAAGCTCTCCGCTCTGCTAGGAAGGGCTTTCTCCTCTGCTTGCCCAGTGAATGTCTGCTGATGCTCTACAGCCCGACTCAAATGCCACCTTTCCCCTCTGAACCACCCTCTTCACTACTCCAAGAGGCATCCACCTACTCCCTCCCCTGTGTTTTCATGTGCACTCCCATGGATACACCTCAACAGTGGATCAGTGGTTGAGAGGGAAGGCTCCAGCCCACCAGACCTGGTCTACATCTCAGCTCTGTCACTGACAATCCCTGTGACCTTGGGCAAGTTTCCTTTCTCTAAATGTCAGTTTCAGGTCCTCCATATGCAAAAAGGGTATCATAATACATAACTGTGATTTCTTATCAGAGACCCTTGGGATCACCGCTATCTTGAAATTCAGATTTTGGGGGATTTCCTTTTCCAGAAAGGGATTTCATCAGACACAGATTATGTAACATTCTCAGCAGGGTCTGGGACAGCACTCTGAAATCAAACACGTAAATATTCCCATAGCAAAATATATGAATATTCACAGTAAGTCGGATAAAGAGAGTCTATAAATAGCCACACATCATTTCAGGTCAAGTTTTCTTCCAAAATGCATTTTGGTGCCAAACTCCCCCCACAAAAACCTGATTTTCAGAGCTTTTTGGAATTTACAATTACAGGTAAGGGTTGGTAGAACAACAGTACCCAACTTTAGGGTTACAGTAGCCCCCCGTTAGCTGTGGTTTCGCTTTCCCAGGTTTACCTGAGGTCAACCACAGCCTGAAAATATTACATGGAAAATTCCAGAAGTAAACAATTCATACGTTTTAAATTGTGTGCCGTTCTGAGTGGTGCTGTGCCATCCTGTCTTGTCCTGTCCCATCCTGTCCTGTCCAGGATGTGGATCATCCCTTTGTCCAGCGGATCCCACCCGTTAGTCGCTTAGTAACCGCCTCGGCTATCAGATCATCTATCGTGCTATCATGGTGCTCGTGTGCAACTGACCCTTATTTTACTTAATAATGGCCCCAAAGTACAAGAGTTAGTGATGCTGGCAGTTCAGATGGACAAAGAAAAGCCGTCAAGTGCTTCCTTTAAATGAAAAGGTGAAAATTCACGACTTAATAAGGAAAGAAACAAAACTGTATGCTGAGATCGCTAAGATCTAGGGTAAGAACCAATCTTCTCCGTGACATTTCAAAGAAAGAAAGAGAAATGTGTGTAGTTTTGCTGTCTCACCTCAAACTGCAAAAGTTACGGCCACAGTGCGTGAGGAGGGATTAGTTAAGATGGAAGAGGCAGTATTGGGGAGGGCATATTCACATAACTTTTACTGTACTACATTGTTATAATAGTTCTATTTTATTATTAGTTATTGTTAGTCTCTTACTGAGCCTAATTTACAAATTATACTTTATCATAGGTATGTGTGTGTATAGGAAAAAAAACACAATATATCTAGGGTCCAGTACTATCTACCATCTCAGGCATCCACTGGGGTCTTGGGCCATATCCCCCTCACATAAGGGGGGACTACGGTACTGTTAGAATAAATTGAGATAATATATCTAAGTATTTAACACAGTGCCTGGCACATAGGGAGTACTCAATAATGATCACCTATCATGCTTTCCTGCTGTTTTTACTGTAGTATTAGATTTACAGCAGTATTACTGTAGTAATAGTTTATCTCATGCTCTCTTCCACTGGGCTGTGAACCCACCGGTCAGTAGCTAGAACTGCCACCTTTGTTTTCCAGGTGCCTAGAACAGTGCCCGATATGGAATATGTGGGCAGCGACTGAATAACTAAAATAACAAATGCATGGTGAGGTGGACGTGGCTGTGTTTACACTGCCCTCCATCGAGGAAAACAGTCTCCTGACCTGACCTGTAATACCCGGATGAGATGAGAATGATTTGTCCCAGTGGGGAGAATGATCTAGCCATGATGGTCAAAGGGTATATCTGTCGGACAAATATCTAGAGTGAGGGGCTCAAGTCTGAACTTGAACCCAGAGCCAAGGGCTTATTAGACCCAAACGCCAACCAGACTAATCAGTTACAAAGCTCTTGTTTGGATGATATCGTCTGACACTGGGTGGGCATGGTCCACGGCTGGGGTAAGTCCTGCTGGCAGCTCCTTGGACTCAAGAGAGACTGACAATCAACTTGTCAAATTTCCTTTGTCTTCAGGTCAGATAACTCATTGGTCATTCAAGGTCTTGCTGGAAATTGAGAAGCAGTAAAGAGGTTCAACGGGAAGACACATTGGTTCTTCTTATCCAGAGATACCGAGATTACGGTCTACACCAAGGGTAAAGGAGCAGCGGTGATATACTGCACTTGGTAATATTGCTCTTTTCCTCTTCTGCTTCTCACTCCCCATGAAACTGTCCAAACTGCTTCAGCTCAATCCTCCACAGTCACTCTGGAATTCTTTACGTGGCTAAAAGGAAAAACTATCCTCCTTGCTATCTATTCAACAAGTTCAGACATCAAAAGACGGGTTCCAGAGATTCAATATGGTAAAGATTCTAGTTTTCCTAGGGGATGGCAGGTGAGGTCAGTGGTCACTATTGAATCTACTCTTGGGACAAAAAACCCTATTGAGTAACGTCCCCAGAATTATTATGAAACATCTTCGCTCACTGCCTTTGCAGGATAAGGTGATGCTCTCCTAAAAGCCTCTTATGATGTCTGATCAATTATTGTTTTGTTCTTTTTCACTGAGCAGACAAAAACAGGGCAATAAAAAGTGGCACTTGAAAGGATTATGTGAAGGAAGTTCCTACGCCATAGACTCACTGGCTCTTCGGGTTGGAAAGACCTTGAGAGGAATCTAAAATTCTGATACGGCAACGCTGCCAAGTGGCCCCTACAGCTGTTTGCATATCTCCAGTCACAGGGAACTTACTACCGAGGATGGAGTACACACTTTATTTTGGATCCTTTGACTGTCTGGTTGATCACATTATGAAGGTGTGGGTGGCACCTTAATTGCCTCTAGGAAAGCCCTTGCATCTCGAAGAGCTGGGAAGAAACGCACAAGATCAACAAATTGGTCAGCAAGCTGATATAGTCTGCAGGGACGCAGGGCAGCTGGCATCAGAAGCATCAGCTGAAAGGGGTGTGTGTGTGTGTGTGTGTGTGTGTGTGTGTGTGTGTGTTTTTCTCCCGTGTGTGTGTGTGTGTGAGAGAGAGAGAGACAGTTTTTCTCCCGTGTGTGTGTGTGTGTGTGTGTGTGTGTGTGTGTGTGTGTGTGTGAGAGAGAGAGAGAGAGAGAGAGAGAGAGAGAGAGAGAGAGAGTTTTTCTCCCTTTGAGTTGCCTTTCCTCTGCTTGGAAATGTTGCTGCAATGGAGTGTTTGAGTTTCCAGTTGATGCCACTGGATAAATAACACAGGCTGTCTCAGAACACCGGAAATAAGGCCAGTTTCTCCCTGCCCAGAGCATTTCAGTGTGATCCATGGTGGGTGGGAGAGGAAGAAGACGAACGATGTCACAGCAGCTGGGCTAAGGCCCCCCGCTGCACTGCTTTCCTGACTTAAGGGCAACTAGTTACCAGAGGTGTCACCTGGAAAAACAAAGTATGATCCGGCGAAGATTTGCAAGTAAAATCACTTGTTCCTTCCCCAAATAACTGGACATGTTTGTCAAACACTCTGCAAAGGAGGAAGAAATTGGGCCCCCAACTTCTCAGCTCGCCCGGGTGTCTTCTCATCTATCACTGGGGTAATACGTCCAGAGTGGCATTTTGTAATGACGGCAACATTCCAGCGAATCGATAGTTATTTAATTCCCAACAAGCTCTCGAGTCCATTAAGCCTGATTACATTCACCCATTTCAGTGGGTGCCGTTATTTTTCCTACACCGGCACTTAATCTATAACAGGAACTTATGAGAACTTTCTAAAGCAATTTCAGCATCAATCAGCATAGAGTGAAGGGCACGATTTGCTTGTAATTATTTATCAGACAGGGTGGCAAGAGAGTCTGACAAAACTCCAATGACTAAACTTCACCCCAAATTTCCAATGCAAGCAAAGGCCTTCCAGACTGCCACTGAGTTCTACTTCAGACCTCGTGTGGGCCACACTGGCCTGCTTATGCCCGGAAAGATGGAATAATTTCCGTGTTGTTAAGGACCATTCTCCAAGCAGTCTGTTATTTCTCACAATAATATAGGAGCCTCCAAAATGAGTAAGGACCATAAATCTGGGATGGTAGAACGTTTTGCTTGACTACTTGGAATCACTCCTGAAAGGCTCAAATCACCAAGGGTCTTACAGTTTATAAGAGGCAACAACAACATTCGGCATAGGAGAAAAAGGGGTTTGACCAGAGCCCTGCCCAGAAATTTTAATTAATGAGCTAGGGTGTTGCAGAATTTTAAACTATTGTGGAGGGAGAAGCACAAGGCCGAAGGGAAAAGGACATCCTAACTAACTACGTGCGGTTTTCCTTTCCTGTAGAAACGAGATACAGAATTTATTACAAAGAGATTGTTGTTCTCAAACAAACAAACCACAGTGGAAAACATCCGGGTTTCCTATGATGTTTAGGCTCTGTCACTAGTTAGCCTTCCACAGAGAAATTCAGACACACATCCAGAAGCCGACACTTGCTTAAGAAGTCACGCTTACGATGAGGAAAAAAAAAAGGCCCCAGATATCTTATTTGATGATTCTCCTGACACAAAATTAATAGCCTCAAGAGTAATACCAACACACATTTCAATCCTTCACTTTCTTGTCATTATTAAGATGTAAACAACTGGTAAGGGATTCCTAGGATAATCTCTGAACTTCATAATTAACCATCAGTAGAGTGTTCCTTTTTGCCTCCATGCCACCACTCTACCCAGGTTTGGGGGGTGCAGGGGGAGCCTCTATGAAAATAGACAATCCACGGGAAGGGGAAGCTAAGGATTAATGCATATTTCACGCTCCTTCTATTTCCTGGGTGAAAGCGCTTAACCAACTCACCTCATGATCAGGTACTCTGCCTCATGATCTGCTCTGGGAGACTGAGTCCCTCAGAAAGCTGGGAGGCAGAGCAAATCCTTTGCCCCGTGGTCAACCTCCCGAAGCAAAGGCATGAATGTTAAACAGCAGCCGGATCAATACAAGCAAATATAGCTCAACTACACCATTTATTCAGCCATGAGAGATGTCAATAGCCAGATTAGGGTGATCCATCTTTTTGATTTCCTACTGTCTCTTCCCACTGACTACACGAGAGCTTTTTCCTGTATTAAAAGTGTTTGCTTTCTCAACCATAAAAATTCCAATTATTACTCTGAGTGCTCTGGAGTTAAGTTGCTTGCTGGCAGTGGCCTTGAATTACCTGGATCAGTCCGGGGAAGTAGGGGGCTGCTGGAACAATCATAGGCACGCCATAGGGATGCAGGAGGACTCCTTGAGAAGGCAACATGCTTTACGGGAAGGTAGGATTCCCTCAGAAGCTCAACGCATCAATGGAGAGAGTTAGGGGAAAATCTATAGACCCAACTTCTTCGGAACCACAAAGCTGAGAGCCAGATCGCTGCTGTCAGGAGCCGAGCGCTCATCAATGCGCAGAGGGGAGAGAAAGAAAATCCGGCATCAGCAACTCTTAATGTGAAAGTTTTCTTCCCAGACGACGAAGAGACACAGCAGCTGCAGGGTTGAAGCTACCAAAATGGAAGGTTCTATTTTGGGAACGGCTTGCCTAACATGACTAACCAAATACTCTTCATTAATTTAGTTCTCAGAGAGAGTGAGAGAGACTAAGAGACCGGGAGAGAGCTGGTCAAGCTGGCAGATTTGGGCTCTTCCTAACGAATTTGGGCAAAAGGCAAGGGACGGAGTCTGCGTGGGATGTCTAGAGAGGAAAACTGAGAAATGTAAATTGATATGATTATCGGTTGCCACTTAAAACCTAAGTAGGGGAATGTGGGCAGCCTCTGGTACTGATCGCAAAGAAATGAAGAAGATACTTAGTCGAGTTTGTTATCCTCTGTCTCTCTCTCTCTCTCTCTCTCTCTGGCTTTAGTTTTAAAGGGCGATTTGTGCAAATAATAATACCACCAGCGAATATCTGCAGTGTGTGCTATGCACGCAGGATGAGCTAAATTATTTACATACGTTTTGTAATTTCATTCTCACAACTCTCGCAAGTGGGTACTATTATCAGTTCCTGGTCCACATAGGAAATGAGGTTCACACTAGTTGAACTGCTTGCTCACAGCCCTACACGCGTGAGAGGCAGTGCCAGGCTACAAACACAATTCCTAATCAGCCACGATATCCATCGCAGTAGTATTTCGTTCTGTAAGAGAACTTCATATGCCTTAAAACAATTTTTTTAAACATTTTTTGTCTTTGAGCTTTCAATTGTTATATTTTAATACGCGATCTATTAATAAGAGATGACTCCCTGCTCCCTGAGTTTAAAGGCATAGCAAATGAACATCAAAACTGCAGGTGAAAAACACATTCTAGTATTTGAAATCTTTCTGATGTTTGAAAATATCCGAGCGATTGTCTGGGATACATTACACGGAAATAGATAAACTTCGATGGGATTGCATGCATTGGAATTATGCTGACTTGTGTGTCCTACTTAATAGCTGTGTGTTCTTGAACAAGTTACTCAGCATCTCTGAACCTTAGTTTCTTCGCTTGGAAAACTGAGATAATAATAGATCCTCCTAGGGTTGTGTGACAAGTAAAGTATTTGGTATCCTATCATGATGTGTACAATACAAGATGCGTACAGTATTTGCCACTCTTATCCTGTGTTTCCCGTTCTTCTACTAATACCTGGTATAGGCACATCTTTGACTTCAGATTGAAGGCGCAGAGAGCATTCAAATTGGCACTATTCTAATCTGCATACCAGGAAAGAACGTGGGCATGTTGAGAGTTTCCCAATTTCGAGAGCACAGAGTGAGCCCACTCAGCTTATGCTCAAGGCCCAGGAATCATCGAAAATCACCTTCAAACTGGACACCGGCTTACCACATACCACCTTGAACTTGAAATAGGACACGAGATATGGATTTTGTCGAAACTT
Source organism: Physeter macrocephalus (assembly GCF_002837175.3). NCBI lineage: Eukaryota > Metazoa > Chordata > Mammalia > Artiodactyla > Physeteridae > Physeter > Physeter macrocephalus. The sequence continues at coordinate 52,257,294 of NC_041227.1, read as the reverse complement.
GGAGAGCTTCAGACACCGCAAAACATATTCAACTATTGGCTTTTTCTAAATCCAAATGTCAATTCCTCCACTTTTAGATCACCAAGGTGTTTTTACACGACACTAATTTTAGTTGCTTGATTTAGCTGCATAATTACATTTCTAGATAACGACGGTGGACAGCATTTGGCAGAGAATTCAATTATTTAAGGCTGAATTTGGGCCATCTTGACAAGGTTTCTGTGTAATTGATTCTAGTGTATCAAAGGGGCCACCTTGTTACAATTCAGAAAGCTCCAGGAACAGCTGCGAGTTGACCCCTCTTACTTAACAGCCTGATATTTCTAATTTTAGCTTTTGACTCTGACTTTCAACACTGCGCTTCTGAGAAGTTACCAGTGAGGACAGTGGCCTTGCCATGAGACAGCTTCCTGGGAGGGGAGAGCTCTTCCTGACTCTGGTAAGGGGTGGGTCAGATTGTACTATGTCTCTGGTGTTATAAAGTAGAAAGACCACTGGACCAGGAGGCAGGGAACTTAATTCGGTCACGAAGGCCAGAAACGTACACATTTAGACTTTGTTTCCTGAACCTCGTATAGAAGTGACAATACCCACTTACCCTTCACGGAGAGGGCTCCTACGTAAGCTAAAGTGTGGGAGTGTTTTGGAAACTGTAGAGTTACATAAATACAAAAGATTATCCTGTGTATTACTCTACGTGTTGTTTTTTTAAAGAACCTGATGATACATTTCAGAAACATATTATAGGTAGATCTTGGAGATATCGTGGCTGGATGCCAAACCCCTGCGATAAACAGAATATCACAGTAAAGCAAGTCACACGCATCTTTGCTTTCCCAGGGCATATAAAAGTTACGTTTACACTATACTGTAGTCTATTAAGTGTGCAATAGCCTTACGTCTAAAATAGTATATATCTTAGTTTAATAATATTTTATTGCTAAAATGTGCTAAGCATCATCTGAATCTTCAGCGAGTTGTAGTAGTAACATCAAAGATCAGTGATCATAGATACCAACAAATAGGAGAATAATGAAAAAGTTTGAAATAGTGAGAGAATTGCCAAAATATGACATAGATACATGAAGTGAGCAAATGCTGTTTGAAAAGTGGTGCCCATAGACTTGTTTAACACAGGGTTGCCACGAACATTCAATTTGTGAAAAACGCAGTATCTGTGAAGCACAATAAAACGAGGTATGCCTGTACACACAGGACATATAGATGTATACTATATCATTTGCAGAGGACATTTTCTCTTTTCTTTTTAAGAACTCCATGCTACAAAAGCTTTTCTGCTCCTGAGTAATGAGTATCTCTTTTCCTCTCTCTGAAAATAAAGGCTCATTGCTTTGTGACCCTTTTCACTTTGACTTCCAGGAAGCTCAGAGCCCAAAAAGAGGTTCAACTCTGTCCATTTTATTGGCCTTTACTGCCTGCATATTTGTGTTTTCATCTTCCTGTTCTCACCACCTCCAGTCCTGTTATTCACATTTTCTCTGGTTCTGATTTTATATTTAGATATTACTGCCATGTATGATTGTAGTGGTTATACTTGTAAAATGGTATGAACAGAATGTGCCCTTGTTCAAAACCCACCCCCAAAACTTTATGACATTATGAAACATAAAAATAAATAATGGTCACTAAGCAAAACCTCTTTTTTCTAAAGTGGGTTCTGTTTTCCCAAATGGGAAGCATCCAGTATTACTGGACTGTAATTCTTTCCTCTTGGGTCCATTTCCTACACTGAATGTGCAGGTACCACATTCCATGTATCTCTGCTTTCCAGTGGCTCATGGTAAATGGTTAGCTACCCAATGTCTAATGGGTGGTATTAAGCTCATAGTATTTTGCAGGAACTTAAAAAAAATGTAGAATAAAAAAATAAGGTGAAGAACAGGGGAGATAGTTCTGGCAGCAGGTAGAAAACATAGGTAGGTTGCCAAAACGGACTGAATTTAAACCAAGGGCCATGTATCATTATCACTCTGGCCATCACAGGCAGGGGAGGGCAAACATTTTTCTGTAAATGGGCAGATTACAAATATTTTAGGTGCTGTGGACCTTAAACTCTCTGTTGCAACTACTCAAAACTCTGCCGTTTTCATGTGAAAATGTTTACAATAAGTAAATGGACTCTGCAATTTGAATTTCCTATAATTTTCACCTGTCACAAAATATTCTTCTTGTGAGTTTTTCCAACCATTTAAAAGTGTCAAAACCAATCTTAGCTCGAGGGTCGTACAAAAACAGTCAAAGGCCAGGTTTGCCTCTCAGGCTGTGGTTTGCCAACCCTTCATTTAGAGCATATATTTTACAAACCTCTGGAAGTCCGACTTCAATACAATGACAGGTATAGACTCCATTTTTGTTTACTTCTGCTTCTTCACTTGCTTCTGGCTTTCCTGCCACTTCTTTGGTGCCAGTTCTGTCAATTATCCCTGTGTCAGGGATCTCCATCAAGCCTTTTTTTTTCTTAGCCTGACTTTGCTAGTTCAGGCTCATCCATCCTCCCTCCAAAAATTCTCCCGTCTTTCTCCGCCTTCCGTGATGACACCCCCTCCTTAGTTAGTGACCTTCTCTTTTCCCTTCCTGGATTAAAGTGGTTCCTCTCATGCTGTCAGATACTACATCTCCTTCCCCAGATCCTGAGAGCTAACATGAGGATGACTGCACACCAGCAGCCCTTCAGAGCAGCAGCCACCCCAAGTTTAAACACCCATGTACCCGTGTAAGAGAAGGAAAGAGAACAGAAACACAAGTGTTGGCTGGAGAATGGGAAAGGGGAGCATTCAGAGAAGGCTGATTCCTGCCTTATGGATTCTATGGGTCAACAGAGCCAACTGCAGCCTCACGGCCCAAGTCCAGTTCATAGATGAGGATCCTGAGAAAGGAGGAGGAGGAGGAGGATTCGTCTGCATTGTGTAAAAATAAGCTAATATTTTTAAACGGAGGCAGCTCATATAAAATGTAGATCTACAACATCTCTTGAAAGACTGGAAGGTCTAGAAACCTTGGTGCACATTCCCTTGGCCCAACAGTTCCTGAAGCCTGGGCAGGAGCTGCCCCCTCCCCAGATTAGGAGATCTCGTGAGACCATTTCCATCATTCTCTACCTGCTTCTTGAAAAGCAGCCGAATGTCAGTTGCCACTTGTCCACCATTAAAAACAAAACACAAAACAAAACATAACAAAACAAAAAGCAGAAAACTGAGTGTTCCTCTGAAAGCATTAAGCATACTCCTTAGCTTTTGGATATTAACAGTGGTTATCTCCTAATATGAATTTATGCAGATGATCTAATTACCCATACCTCCCCATTTCCAGGTCAAGTTGGGTGACAGAGAATTTCCTATAGTTTTCAAGGCCTTTCACAATATTCCTCAGCTTTTCCAGATTCATCCTCCAATACACACTGTCCTTCCTTCTACAAATCACTCTTCTCTGCAAACCACACTGGCAAGTTGCCTTTGCCAAACACCTTCACGCATCTAAGACTCCTTACAAATTTGCCTGCTATGCAGAACTACCCTTCCTTCCTTCCTTCCTTCCTTCTTTCTTTCCTCCCTCCCTCCCTCCTTCCCTCCCTCTCTTCCTTCCTTCCTTCCTCCCTCCCTTCCTTTCTTCTTTCCTCCCTCCCTCCCTCCCTTCCTTCCAATTCAACATTATTGGCCTAAGTCAAATGCACAAAACCTTCCCCACCACCCCAGGCAGAACTAAATACACTGTCACCTGTGTCCTAAAGTCATGTTAGCATTGTATAATAATAATTCTTTTAAGCGTGATGACTCCTTCTGGAAGGTAGACTGGCTCAAATAAGGAAGCATGCCATTCATTCTTATTCACCCAATGACTAAAATGCTGAGTAGACAAATAAAGTTTCCCCAAATGCTTCTTAAGAGAATGACTGACTGAATGAACGCTTTGGACAAATGCAAGTAAAGCTGCTTTCACATATTGCCTTTGCAAGGGGTCTCCAGACCACTGAGAGCTACAAATTTCCAAGGTCAACTCAAGTGACCTGGGGGCATCTGGGCACAGTAGAAAAAAGCATGAGTTTCATAGTTGGAGAGTCCAGGTTGGGATACTGGCTCTGTCATCCTTTCAAAGATTTGACTGGAATGAAATACTTAGCCCTGAGCCCTGGTCTACTTGGGGGTAAAATGGGACAACACCCGGCCCTTCGCACAGGTACGCTGCTGCCGTGAAATGACAAGGGTGCATATGGGTGTTCCTGGCACTCGGAAAGTTCAAAAAGTGCTGGTTTATTTGATGTTTTCTTCTCTGGCGTGTCTTTCACGTACCCATGTCAGTTGTTTTCTAACCATCCCAATCCTCAGGTCAAGTCTGCCTCCTCAATGCCCCATGTGTACCCCACACTGAGGTCTCTGTAGGAAACTTCATTCTTTCTGTTCCCTCACACGACCCATGAACACCCCCTTCTTCAGCAAGCAGCCACACGTTTGATGCTCCAGGCAGCCTCCCCACCTTCTCTAGCACTCATGACCCCACTTGTCTAAGCCCCCCAAAGCAGTGTTTTGACCTAACATGGTAAAGACCCAGCTAGTAATCACTTCCAGGTATGCTTCTATTTTATTTCCTCCACCTCCTCCTCCATCATTGTTTTCCTGTCTTTCTCATAGGACTGGGCATAGAGTAGATGTTCAGTAGGCACTTGAGAATTACCTTTGGTAGCCACAGGATGATAGGGAGGTTCAGAGAGGTTAAGTGACTTATCTGAGGTTAAACAGCAAAAATAGGTGCTTTCTTAATTAGCAAGAGCCAGTTTTCCCTTCGACACACCCCTAACCTCTGCTAGACCCTGACAAATGACCACTCTAGAGCAACGACTCGAACCAAAATTGATAAACTCCACTCACCACCAGGCATGCATTCAAACCCAATCCAATGCAGGTAAGAACACAGCACGGAAGGGCTTTACCTCAAAAAGAAATGGACCTCAAAGAAAAAGTTCCTAAGATGCTTATGGCCCTGAGGCCGAGGACTGACAGGTGAGTTCCTGGAAGAGGGGAGACTGAAAGTATCATGTTAGTTACCAGGGAGGCAAGACCTTCCATAGGAAAAGCTTCCACAGACTGTGGGTAGATGTACTGGGCCACCAATCAGCTGTTCTCCAAGTTATAGTCACCTCATTTGTAACCTCAGCAAAGGACCAATCCAGCTAGCAAAGTCACATCCTGGGAAGAGAAGACACATCCCCAGCCCATTGGGTTCAGTTAACACGTGTAAATGAGGTGATGCACGGAAAGCTTTTACTCGAGTGATAAGTACCAAGTAAGCATCAGTTCTCACTGTGGCATTACTATAGTATCCTATTGCCCGACCCTTCCACCGGATTCTAGCTGTGCGTTCTGGTGCAAATTATGTAACGTCTCTGTGCCTCAGATGTATTATCTGTAAAATAAGAATATTATTAGTAACCACACCTCATGGGGTGGTCTAGAGATTTAAATAAGAGTCATATACAGGTTGACTAAAAGAGTCACAGACACATTTAGCTGAGGGACTGGCTCTGAGCAGATAGTGGGTGCAGTAGTTGTCATAGTAACAACACATTAACAGCATCTGCTTCCAAGGATCAAACCAGCTCAAATCAGACCTCCCCCAAACCCTTCCTCCCTTCAACTGCTAATTGGTTAAATAAAATAGTTCTTACAGGTGCTACCTGTGATGTGCCTTTTGGTTGTAAGAACCTACCTTCTTCTTCCAGGATGTAAACCAAAAATTCAGACAGAGAGGCTAACGAGCTTGTGGGCGTACCTTCTGTACACGGAAGACACCGTTTTGAAAACAAAATATGAGAACTTCAAACTCAATTGAGGGTTTATGGGGATGGAGAAAGTAGTGCCTCTGAAACAGGAATAACCCAAAGAATCCAGGACACTGGGTCACTCCTACCCAACAGTATCGCGCCCCCCCACCCCAAAAAAAAAGTGGTTATGAAGATGCACGAAGAAAATTCCAGTAGGTCTTGTAAGTGAAGAAGCTGCTGATTATCATTAGAAACTCGAGCCCCCAGAGGTGGAGGCAGCACCAGTGCTCCTCTTGGATCATTAAGCCCTTCTTGACCTGATTCTCCTCTGAAAGCCAGACTGACTGGCTGAATGAGCAAATCTAAGAATATCAACCCTGCACATCCTCTCTGCTGAGATCAACAATGCTTCAGGAACTGACCCCTGACCTGTCTGGGGATGAATGGCAACTGGGTTTGAGAATGTATTGACCTTGCTCCAGGCAAACAAATACTCCCTGGGGACTCTCGGGATGGGGAATGAATAATCAGCCGCTCCCCCAGACTGTGCTCATGCCCTCCCTGCATCTTCTGCCTCGTGTGCTGCAAGCAGGTCCCTGCAGGAGCCGGGTACAGAGCCCACTACAAATAGCACGAGTCTCCAGGACTCAGAACTGGGTCTTTCTGTTCCAACCCCGTGCATGCCCTTTACTCTCTGGGAACGGACTGAACCACCTGAGCTCTACGCACGTCCTTTTCCCTTGAGAGACTAAGAGTCTGGACTGGCCTCTCCCAAAGCTAGCTCTGCATTAAAGATGCCTCAGGAGATGCTTTATTGTAAAGAGAACCGTGTGGCCAAAGAAGTGGGAGAAATTCAGCTTGTTCTCTCTCCCAGTTGGGGGTTCATGGTGCATAGCATAGTAAAGCACCTGAAAAGTCCTGCAAGGGCAAAAAAATAGAAACCTGTTTGACCTTGTTTGAGGCAGACATTCCCAAGATTATCTGACGACTGACTGGCCATCCATCTATCCATCCATCCATCTATCCATCCATTTTGCTGTCTACTTCAATAGCTGGCTATTGAGAATAATAAATTATGTCAGTCCCTATGCAAAGTTCTTCACTGCTTCTCCTAGTTGCCCTCCTCCTACTTCTTCACCTTCATCAGAATCTCTGTGACCATCACCATTATCATCATCACAGTTGCTATGTATTCAATGCTTACTTGGTGCCAGGCCCTGCACTAATTTCATCAGATGCGTTATCTCAGGTGATCCTCTCTAAATTCCTATGTAGTAGATTCTGTTAAACGTATTACATTACAGTCAAGAAAATAGAGCCGCTCAGAGGAAAAGTAAATTGGCCAAGAAAATACAGCCAGTCAATGACAGAGCTGCACCTTGAATGAGCCGGAAGCCCCAGTGCCGAACAACTATGAGAAACCCTGTTTCGGCCTGTGACAACCATGAACACACTCTGAGAAATGCTGCCCTGGACTGAACTCAAGCTGAGTGGATCCCTTATCTCCTTTGCCCTCAATCCCTCACTCAATCTCAAGCACCCTAATTGCCATTAAAGGCAAAGCAAGACAAAACCACAGCCAAGAAAGACAGACGGACAAGACTTGAAGATCTGGAGAGAAGTGCTGGCCTCCACCCTCCACCCGACCCTACCCCACTGAGTCATCAGGAAGCAGAAAAATGCCTCCCAAGGAAGAGGAGGTCCAAGGCAGTGGAACTGGCTGGCACATGGGAACACCAGCAAAGAGTGACCGCGGAAGGAGAAAAAAAAAAAAAAAAAGAGGAGGAGGTGATCCAGGAGAAAAAGCCCTAAAGAGATGACCCTTGACCTTTCTTTGTGATGCTGAAACACCATCTCAACCTCCAGGGCTCCTTGTCTCCTCGGGCTATCTTGTCCTTGGCTCTTTCTCGTCTGAATGCCTCTGCCGGGGGGTGAAGAGATGGTTCTTCACTCTCATTTCTGATGCATGGACCACTCTGAGAATTTTGCCCTCAGCCCAGAAAACTGCACATAACTCACAAAATGTTCCAGATCATTGCAGTGACTTGATGGTCTCTCTGAATTCATCTGTGGACCCTTGAGGGCCCTCTGAACCTCCATCACATTTGGAAGTATGTAGCCAATATATGCTATGCTTTTTCTGAAGGAAAAAGATATGGAGAGAGTCAGAATCCCCTTTAGTCAGTCTCACGGTGACAGCTCGGGTGACCGTTCTCACACGGAATCATGTTGACTGGCACAGTGGATGTATACCTGCCACTCAAAGAACTCTCGCCACAGCTCAGCAGGGCTGAGGGTTTCAAGAAGGCGAGAAGGTCAGACAACTTGGGAAGATGCTGCGGCATCTACATTGTAAAACCAAGGCAGACACTAAGAAATCCAAACGCACATCCTTAGCCTTCTTGTCCAATAATGAACAATCATCCAACAGGGATTGCTTTCTCTCCGCTGAAGCTTTCAGGCCAGGAAACCGAGACTATCAGACCAACGAGCTGGTGTTAGGCATAGAAGGGCATCCACCAAACCCGGCGCTGGGGGAGAATGGAGGTAGGAAATATATGCTTGTGTTTTCAGAGACGATGCAGTCTGGTCTTGTAGCCAAGACAGAGAGAGGAAGGACCCAGGACTAAGCTGTGCAGCTGAGCATCTCAAAGGCTGAGCCAAGGAGCTGACCACTGCAAATGGTTTCTCCACGATGTCATGGCCAGGCAGCTGGTGGCAACAGAGAGCCTCTGACAGGTGGGCTTTTCAACTTCCCAGATTAGCAGCGCCCTTCTGGGACACTCTGGGGACATCAAAACAGGAACCACCCTGAGTGACCTCGTTCCGTTTCTGATTCTACATCTATTTTTAAATATTTTGGGAACAAACCATATATATCTTTTACTATTTGCCAGACACCTTCTAACCCCTTTAAGTATTAACTCATTTAATCTTTTTTTTTTTTTTTTAAGTATAGTTGATTTACAATGTTGTGTTAGTTTCAGGTGTACAGCTTCAGATTCTTTTCCATTACAGGTTATTATGAGACATTGAATACAGTTCCCTGTGCTATATAGTAGATCTATGTTGTTTATTTTATATATAGTAGTGTGTATCTATTAATCCCACACTCCTAATTTATCCCTCTCCCTCCCCTTTTCCCTTTGGTAACCATAAGTTTGTTTTCCATCTCTGTGAGTCTGTTTCTGTTTTGTAAATAAGTTGACCTGTATTATTTCTTTAATTCCACATATGAGTAATATCATACAATATTTGTCTTAATCTGCCTGACTCACTTCACTTAGTAAGTGACTACTCACCTATCACTGGTTGACCCCAAACATCACAGTTTCATGAATCAATAAAGTCCCATATTGCTTAAGCTAGTTTGAGCTGGGTTTCTGTCCCTTGCAACTAAGGGTAGATACACATCCACACATGCATAAAAAAAGTCATAGGAGATACCATTTGCTTATTTGTATCAGCAAACATTTTATAGCACTTTCTAAGTGCCAAACACCATTCTAAGCACTTTAAAAACCTTAATTCATTTAATCTTTTAACAAGTGTCTGATACTGGTGCCCGTAATAGCCCCATTCTACAGATGAGGAAGTGTAACTCAGAGAGCTCACATCATTCATGGCTAGTTAGTTGAGTGAGAGGGCCATAGCCAAAGCCATGCCTGTCTGTTTCCAAAACCTATTTCCTTTCCTCTGTGTGCTTTCCATTACCGACAATGTTGATGTATTTGCTAAGTAAGGCATCCTGGAAATCTACTAAGGAGGCAACACCAGCACTCAGGTACCCACCTTATAACACTTGCCTTCATGCTGAAACCTCTTGCAAGTGAGCCCTAGGAAAAACTGCATGAACAGTGAGCAAGAATTCCAAAATATCCTTCCAGAGAAATCCCACTGCAGCAGAGCCATGACAACAGAGATTGCACCACCTCCAAACTATATTCAGACCCAGACACAGAAACAGCGACCTGAAATCAACCTACTGCCGTCCACATCTTCTTTTTAAATAATGTTTGGCAGAGAGAGCTGTTTGCTCCTTCTGCAAATAAAACTTATCGGGCTGGTGGGTTTTAGGTGCTTATTTTTATGCACACCTACCTACCACAGATCTGAACTCAACAAGTCGGCATTCCATAAAATATTTACTGCGTTCGTTTGCATCTCTCCGCACGATATTGAATAGAGCTCAGTGTGGAAATGCACAGATTCCAGGGTGGTTGTGTATGTTAGGATTACAACCCAGACCTCACTTCCTTGGAGGCTCTGTGGCTGGCCTCAAAGATGAATATTCCTTTTAGGACCAAAATGGAACAAAGGGACAAAAGGGAACTGAAGGATTTAAAATCAGGCTAAAAAAAAGAAAAAAGAAAAGGAACCCTGGCACTGGAGCGGCCTTCCTTAACCGCTTGAAACTTACCAACGATGCCCAACTTTTAGTGTGGTTTATCCCCATATGTTCCCACACTCCCACTGGGACCTAACATTTGCAGGCGCTATTTATCATTCTGGTTAGTGGTGTGCTCATCTGCCTACCACATTAAGCAGCCCTCGTTGTTATTTTTATAGTTACTGGGAGTCTTTTTCATGTTGCACTCCGCCAGAATCCCGGCTCACCACACACCTGTTATACTCAGAACACATGGAGAGAAGGGGGTGCGTCTGGCAGAGAAGGAAAGGGGAAGATGGCCTTCCTGCTCACTATGCAAACCAAAATCAAGAATAAAGAAGCCACTGGGTACCTTTTTTTTAAGGCTGTACTCAGGGCCAGTTTGTTATTTAACAAACACTCCATGCTCATTGAAGAGTTCACTTATTAGAATAAATGCTGTACTGTGTTTTTTGTTTTTTTTTTTTTTTTTTTTTTTTACAAACATGCATTCCTTTTGTCATTGTAGTGACTGACAATGAGTATTATCCTCCCCATTTTACAGATGAGAAAACTGAAACGAAGAAAGGTAACTTGCCAGTGGGCACACAAGATGGCAAGTGGCAGATCTGGACCCAATTTAAACCCAGGTGCTCTGAAGCTACTCTACTGCACTGCATTTTAATCAGCATCACCACCAACAGACCTCCACCACCATCGCTCGTCACCACTACCACAACTATCACCAGCACCTCCACCACCATCAACACAACCACCATCATCACCAATGGCAATTAGCAACCCCCACCCCAGTACACCACCATTATCATCACCATCACTACCTCCACCACTGCTATCACTACCAGCATCAGCATCACTGTCTCTACCACCATTGTCAGTACCAACACTCCCTCCATCACCAGCACCTCCACCACCACTACCAAGAGTAAAAACATTTACTGAGCTTTCATTTGCCAGGGGCTGTGCTGGGTGCTATACAAATAATCTCATGCCATACTCATGACAACCCTATGTTACTGGTCCTGCTACTACCTCTATTTCACAAATGTAGAAACTAAGCTTCAGAGAGGTTAAGAGACATGTCCACTTAGCTGGTCAGAGGTCCATAATCTCCATTATGTTTTTAAGATTCAAAGCCACTTTTGCCTGACGCCGACGGGAACGCATTTAACTCCTGAGCTCCCCTGACTGGAGGTGGGGGATGGAGCACTGCTCCCCAAGACATTTCATCCAACTAGCTCTCCACTCCTCACTCACGATTTCAGAAGTCTGCTGCCAAGATACAAGAGGTCACCCTGCTGACCTGGGTGTCATTTTGTGTGGTAACTCTGCTACCAAACAGTGTGAGAGCCCACCTGCTGAGATTCTGAGCTCTGGCCAATTAGAATCCAGGGAGCTTTGGCTGGAACTGGCTTGTAACTCTCTTCGGTGAAGCCCCATATACTCCAGGGTGGTACCTCCTGAGAAATTCCCGTCGCCACCCAAGCCCTTATTTGCCCCTCTCCAGAATATTACGTGTGTTCTCCTTTGGCTGAACACCTGCAGTGGGGGGTGGAGGAGTGTCACAAAGAAGATCAGGTTTATTTTTCAAAACTTTCACTCCTGTCCGTCTCTGGTGTCAATTTCCAGTGACCGTCCTCTTGCGGCTGAATTATTGCAGTGGCCTCCTACCTGAGCCCCTGCTTTCAATCTTGTCCCCCTCTAATCTGTTCTCCATAGAGCAGCCAAACTGGTCTTTTTAAAGGTTAAATTCAGTCATATTTGCCCCCTGGTTAGAGACCCTCTGTGTTTGTTTGGTTTTTTTTCCTTTTTGTTTCTCTTGGATTAAAATCCAACCTCTATATCAGTGCTTCTAAACCCCTATGGCTTCTGGCCCCTCTCTGCCTCTTTTGCCCTCTCTCACTGACCTCCGGGCTCCCTGGCCTTTTCTCAGCCCCCCTGAGATCACCCAGGCTTGGGACACACACTCTCTGCCTCAGTGTGAATGGTCTCTCCACCCCTACCCCTTTGTCCACCTCCTACTTGATCTCAGCCTCAATGCTCCTTCCCCAGAGAGAACACCCTTCACCTCTGAATCCAACCCCTACTATTTTCTGCGGACCCTTCTTCTTTGCTTTCAGACCATTTATCACCACTTGCAATACAGATATATACGGTGATCACCTAGGTCTCCAACAAACTTGTGAGCTCCATGAAGGAAAAATGAAGTTGGTTTTCCTTGCCTATGTCTCTTTAGGGACTAACCCAATTACTTTTTTTGTGTGTGTGTGTGGTATGCGGGCCTCCCTCTACTGCAGCCTCTCCCGTTGCGGGGCACAGGCTCCGGACGCGCAGGCTCAGCGGCCATGGCCCACGGGCCCAGCCGCTCCGCGGCACATGGGATCCTCCCAGACCGGGGCGCGAACCCGGTTCCCCTGCATCGGCAGGCGGACGCGCAACCACTGCGCCACCAGGGAAGCCCCTAACCCAATTTCTGAGGCAGAACAGAGGCTAAGTAAATATTTGTTGAATGAATGAGCGAGTGAATTAATTATTAACCAGTTACTTAAGTGAGAGAATGAGGTCTGATCCACTCATTATGGGTGTCACACGCTTTGCTGTAGATGACTCAGTAAGTCTCATAAATAGATCATGAAGTATGAGGAACATTTTACAAATGGTTAAGAACATAGCTTTTCTCTTCTCTGAGAGTATCGGGTAAACTTTCAAAAGTCTGTCTCACGTGTCAGCTGATAGTTGTCTTATGTAATATAGTAATTGCTGGCTTGAATTAAAGACATCGTTATTTTGGAGAGTTGTTCTTTTTCTGATATAAAAAGTGAAGGATCCATCCCTTATATTAACACATCATCTTGGCATGCTATGTGATTAAGGAGGAAATGTGATTTTATTTTTTGGGCAATGTATATTTTTCACAAAGCCAAGAAGAGCCCTCAGAATAAAGGGATGTTTATTTGGGTGAATCACCAGCTTTGCACAAATCCCAAGTGCTAATTGCATAATGGGTCTTTACAAAATGCCATAATACGGGTTCGGCCTGTTTCTCTGTTTTCCGTTTGAAAAATAGATTGTTTAATAACCCATCAAAGCTATATGTAAACCTAGTAAACAATGGAGCAGATGTTGACTGCTGTCTTGTGCCTCGTAGACATAATTAAAGACAATGAGACACTCACAAATTCATATAATAGAGGACAAACACAAACACAGAAATCAGTACAATATGAATGTAAGCTGCATTTGCGGGACACCTGCTTTCTTAGTCCAAAATGCTGTATCATATTTCCTGTGATGAGAAACGTTTGAAACATTCTTTATTTACTTATGTAAATATGTACATTCTGTTCTCCACTTTTCAAGAAGATGAGACTGGAAAAGGTAGTCTTTTCAATGGAATATTTGTTTCAATTTCATTCCTGCTGACTAAGACCCTGGACAGTTTCAAAAAATGTTTTTAATTTTCTCATAAGCATAAATGTGAATGAGAACCAGTTAGCCAAAACTTTCACATTTCTAAAAGAAATTAAAGCCCTGGTTTTGGTGGGGGTTGGTTGGGGCTTTATTCATTTGTCTTTGCATTCAATCCTTCATGCATCATTTAGAAATGCTACTAAATTGACGTTTATTTCCTAAAAGCCTTACATCTCTTTTTTTAAAAGTCAGGCACATTTCCCTAAAATCAAACTTTTATCTTATATAAAAAGAAGCCAGTTGGATAGCATATTTAAAGCATCATCCTAATTTTCTAAATATTCTGTTTTCCCCTCAAACTCCTACTCAGATCTCTGTTGTCATCAGTAAGTTCTATAGGTGAAAAAATAAAACCACACACAAAGTGAAATGAATGGAACAATTAAGAGAACACAAGTGCAATAACCCCCTTTCCCCCCTCCCCCCCACAAACCCAGGGCTTTTCTCTGTAGAGATCTTGAAAAAGGAATTGAGGGTTGTAAATACACCATGTGATTATATACTTTTTTTCCTTTCAATTAGGAAAAAAAAAAAAAAGAGGGAGGTTAAAATCCACTTTCTATGGCTCACTAGACAGGAGAAAGTTTCCTAGATCCAGAATTCTCAATTTGGAAAATAAATATCCTCCCTCATGTTCAAAACGAAGCCAAATTCTTTTTCTGTGAATAATTTAAAAAAATTTAAAGGCCTCAAAAATCCCATTGTTTAAAGAACACACGAAGTCCTATTGACTTGTAGTGAACAGTGATTCTGCCTTCAGAACACCCGCCATCTCCCTTGTCTGTTGTTTTTGATGCTATGGAAGGAAGGGGGATTCTCATGTGGTCTGCATCTCTTTATGCTAATAAAACGGTGTCAGCCCCTTTTCACAGACAACGCCATAAAGCATGAACACCAAATGGGAAACAAATAGGGCTGTGACGCCACTGTGAAACAAACCAATCAACCCTGAAACACCTAAGATAGATGGCACCCCCTCCTTCATTCATTCTTTACAGAAAAGCAATGGAAATGTCCCGAGGTGAATCTGATTAAGCCCACAACACACACACACACACACACACACACACACACACACACAGGCACACACACACACACACACACACACACACACACACACACACACACACACACACACAGGCACACAAGCTCAGGAAGGTTGTAAAGCACTAAATTCTTTTGACTGATGAAGCAGCCTGCATTGCATTGAGGAAAACAGCCTGGCAAGCCCAGACCCCACTCACTCCCGTAAGTTCCTTTATTAACAGGACCAGGCCCTGCACGTGAACAAAAGCAGTGGTGCGGGGTGTATAAATCATTAATACGGTGCTGGGCAATGACTGCATTTCCTGTGTTGGTTGGAGAGCTGCTCAGCACAACGGGGATTTGGGGATTGGAACTGGCAGTGGAGAAACGCACTCCATTCTTCTCTGAGCGCTTCCCATCAGCTCTCTCCCTCCCTGGCTCACCCTCCCTGAGTCTGACAGCCTCGCAGTGTGTTGTCATTTAGTCAACAATCATCATAACGACCTAAAATCGCAGAAAGCTTCCAAGTTGAGAGATCTCCGGACTCTTTCCCTTTTTGACAAGTTTTGCCTTTAAAAGGAAAGAGAACCGAGGGCGCGGTTAAATGCAGAGAGATGGCCTAGCAGAGGCCGGGGTGGATCAGGCAGGACCAGCAGCCTGCACGGCCAGGGAGAGGCCAAGGGGACAGCACAGAACTGTGCTCAGAAGGCTGGCGCTAGAGGGAGACGGTCTGGTTTTAAATATGGGCTCTTCCACCTAGGCCTCCCATCTTAAAAAAAAAGACCCAAACGATTCCTGATTCCTATCAACCCTCCTGGAGGCCTTTTGTGGGGGACTAAATGAGGTAATCCATGTAAAAGGGCTTAGTCGTGTGCCTGTCACCCCGTAGTCCATAAAAGTTATTGATTATTTCACTATTTTCATTATTTTATTCTCTTCCTCCTCAGTGAAGCCTGCTGGATTCTCTGTTTATCTACATGATCTTAGAAGCGGCATCTCTTCCTGCTTATAGAGGAGTCTCACTTTTTGAATGGAACCAAAAGGAGACTAAAAAAAAAAGAAAAAGAGTTCTCAAGAATCCTGAGTCACATGTTCTAAACGGAGACCCCCAGTGGAAGGTTGTGCCATTGCACCCTGAAGAAAAGGATTTCTCCACTTAACAGTTCAGTGCAAACACTTGGGGGCGGGGAGAGAAAGAAGGAAGGAAGCAAAAAAAATGCATAGCTTTATACAGATTATTTGGATGAGAGAACCTGTCAGAGAGTTTAAGTAGAGACAATCGATAGACCCAAAGCCAAGCCATTTGCAAGAGGTGCTTTTGCATTTCCAGAAATTCCGGGAGCGGCTCAGATGAGAGCGATGCGAAGCTCCGAGGCCGACGCTTCGTTCTTCTGCTTCAGAATAAAGAGGACACAATGACACAAGCACCCTCTCACAGGACAGATCCAGGGTCTAAAAATGCACATGTCAGCTGGACAATCCATCCTGAAACTGGGGCATCCACCCAGGCGTCAGCCGAGGACCCAGACACCACCAAGCCCCAGAAGGACTCCTCTGGACTCTCCCAGGTGACAATCTTCACTTTAGCCAGCACCCTCCCTAGGAAAGCTCATGGGAATGAACTTCATTGCGTGTGCTCAAGTCCCCTGCATCACAGAACAATGACATTCTGAATACAAATAAATGAAGCCCCTGCAGTGTGATTCTGTCAGCTTTTGAAAGTAAATAACTTTGCTACTGACAAGAGCAAGACAATTTTTATTTTCCTTCCTCCTGTCACAGAGCATTAATTGAGCTGTGCCACCACATTACAAGCCAACACCACCAGCAGGATTTGAAGGGGGCAAGAAGAGGAGGGGGAAGAGACCCAGGACAGGTAGGAGGGACCGTGGGACCTGAGAGAGACATCGACCTCCACCCCCGCCACCATATGAGGCCTCGTGTGTGTCCTTGGTAAGCCATGGGGGCATATATCACGTTGATTTGGGAGAAATGGAAAATAAAAAATTATGTTCAGTAAACAGCTTCCATAAACAGACACTTCTTTAACACAGATATGCATTCATTCTTTCATTCACTCTTTCATTTCTTTAATAAACATCTATTGTCTGCTCACTCTGTCCCAGGTACTGTGCTAAAGATCATACTTAATCTTACAAAGAACAGTATGAAATAGTTATTCTTATCCCAGTTTTTCAGAGGAAGCAATTAAAGCCCCCAAATCAAGTAAAGCAACTTGCTCAATCCAGTTGAATCAGCTAATTGAGTAATGGAGTTGGGATAAGCCTTCAGCTTACCACTTCTGTCCTACATACAAGCTCCAGAGACACCAGTTTTTTTTTAAACTAGGCTTTGCAAAGAGCCGACACCAACGGGTTCTAAAATGATGTCGGTTTCTCCTCTGAATTCTGGAGGATCCTTGAGATGGACACTTGGATACTGCAACATGTCGACCTCACCATTCCTTCTCTTTTTCGGAGCCGATGTTGAGGAAGACTCATGGTGCGAGGAGGCTATCTCTCAGCTCTCACCCTCGCATTAAGAGCAGAGCTTGCCCCATGCCTGGAGAAAGCAGAACCATCCAGGGAAGGGTGGTGATATTCGCTGTTGTTTTTGATAAGGGGAATCTAGTCCTCCAGGTGGATCCTGGGCAAACATCAAACGCCAAAAAGAAAAGGCTCATTGAGACAAAACCTTTTGTGCGTTTACTCATCAGTACCAGGAAAGCTGAGGCTCTTAAATCCTACAGCTGCCTGTACTTTGTTCCATAGCTGCAAAAGGTGAAAAAAAAAAAAAAGGCTTTACATCCCCAGCAACATACACTCACCTTCTGAATGCTTTGTTTTTGTTGTTTGTTTGTTTTGTTTTGTTTTGTTTTGCTCTGGCTCCAAAATTCCTAATTTTGACTCTTTGTGTGTTTAAACACAACATAAAGAACAGGAAGAAAAGAGCAGGAGGTGTCCCCTCACCTGGAGCCTGGTCAAGTGTCAGAGACCACAGCACTACCACCGCCCCCGGCCTCAGCAACTCAAACCCCCCACGCGCTGTAGATGTTAAATATACGGCTATTTCCCTCCACTGTGTACTCTGAATGCTGCCCTGGCAGAGGCGAGAAGAGGTGACACAAAGATGACTAGAATCTTGCTTTCTGCAGATTGGGTTGGGGAGAAATGAGCGAGTCCAGGCCAGGCTTGGAAGGGGATTCCTAGGAAACCCAGTGGACCCAGGCAGAGTTAACCAAAGCGTGGTACTACATTGACGGTTCACAAGATGGCACATGGATGAACAATTGAATGGACCCTCTGTGAGGACAGGGGCCTTTGCTTTGTTTCTTGAAACAATGTAGAAGATCAGCTGGTACCTAATAGGAATTCAATAGACTGAATGAATGAACACGTGAATGAATAAATATTTCAATGCACTAATATTTCAATGTATATTGGGAAAAATAATAGCACAGCTGTGATTCTGTGGGATGTATTGATCCATTTATTTATGTATTTATTTTTGGTTTGGACAATCTACTTTGAAGTTCAACATGTAAGTGAATTTTTAAAATCTTTAAGTGGATATCAACCGCGTTGATGAGTGAATTGGCAAGAATTAGGAAGGGGATGCTTGAATGACTGACGTTTTAGAAACACTGGACCACATTCATTGTTTTTGATGAAATAAGCCCACTCACTGTGTAAGCACCTTGATGGGGTTTTGACAGAAGATACCAGCAGGACTCTTGGTGCTCCACAATTAACGTCTTTCTTACGGCTTCCATCGAAGCCCTCTCTCCACCTCCAAGCCCCAAACCTGTTTCCAAATGTCCCATGGGACATTTGGAAGGGGTTTTGTCTCCTTTGTTCACTGGACATTGGTTTCTGTCCTTTCTCCTCTTTTCAACATGGCCCCAGAGGGTCACAGAAGCCACATTCTATCCAAAGAGACCATCACACTGGCAGGTGACCCAATTCCGCCACTTACTGCCTCCCTAGGTCTTTTACACCCTTTTTGCAGACAAGGTGGGTGCGCTTGCTCTTCTCCATCCCTGAAACACCTTTCTCAACTCTTCACACGCCCCAAGCTCTCTTATCCTCAGGTCAGGAAAATCATCACCTTCTTCATGGGACCCACACTGACGCAGCCATCAGATAAAGCCCAGTAACCAACAACCACCAATCCTCACCCATCACCCTGCTTATTTCCTGCACAGCACTCTCCACAATCTGAAAATAGCTCTTGATTCACTTACTTCTGCATCATCTATTCTTTTACTAGAATGTCAGCTCCACGGTGGCAGGGACCTTTCCTACTTGTTTTGCTGAAATATCCTCAATGCCTGGAAACAGTGTTTTGCGTGGCCAAATGAAAAAAATGAATGAATGATTGGATGTGTAATTGTATACACCTATGAAAAGCAGTGACAATCACTGTCTCCTCCTGCTTAATTAAAAGGTTCAAACGTCCTCATTCATTCATCCATTATGCATTTTAAAAAATTGAACAACTACTATGTCTTAAGACTTTCTTCTAGGCAGTGTGGGTAGAGTAAAACAGAATGAAGGCATCTCTGCCATCATGCTGCCTATAACAGGTCAGAACAAGCACAGCAAAAGTGCTCTCTACACCCTCTGGTGCTTAATAAATATATATATATATATATATATATATATATAAAGGAAATTAACAAGAGAGCAATCATAAGTGGGATCCCAGGCAATAATAGAAAGTAGTCATGTTTTGCTCTTTTTCAGCCGAAATCAATCAATCAGGGCCACGATATGAAGATCAGAAACAGCTGCGAAACTCCTTCTCCCCAAACCCTTTCAGAAGCCAGAAAGTTCCAACCCCGTAAGCCCTTTCCTAACCCTATGCAGGCTCAGGAATGGAACTGGAAAACCCCTTCTCCAAGAGTTTCTCCCAGCAGGGCCCACCTGCAGGGTCTCTGCTTACTTCCCCAGCTGGCTTGCACTCAGCGTGGTTGAAGGGCCAGGGCCAGGGCCCTCCTGAGCTATTGTGCCTGAGAGCTGACCCCATCTGACACAGCCCCTCTGCACGGGGCCAGGCTAGGCAAGCCACATCAGGCAGGCAGTCACAGAGGAGCTCTCAGCCCAGCAAAGCTCTCTCTGGCAGCGCCCGGAAGGAGGAAACTTTATTGATGAATGGAACTTTCTTTGCTTTTCTTCATTGAACTAAACAGCACACTGGGACACCTCTCCTCGTCCATTAAAAAGGTCTCTACGAATGGGGCAATTACTCCCGCACTTTGTCAGCTCTGCCTCATTCACCGGACGACATCTCCTGCGCATCATACAGCCCCCTTAGGCACAGACGAACCAACCTGATTTTGTTTACAATGCTGCAATTTCTCTTCCAGAAGACTATTATTTGCCTGACAAACTACACTGTTTTTATCCAGCCAATATGAATAAACAAGTATTATGTTTTCTCTTGGGGGCAGAGAGCCTGGTTAAATGAATCAGAAAACCCTAAAAAAGATTGTCTACCCTCAGTCCATCAGCTACTGGACAATTACTCAAGGGCCAGCTGTAAGGAAAACAGATGGCATGAACACTAATAACATGGGCTTTCTCTACTCGGGCAAAGGCAAAAGCGGCCGGTTGTATGTTCTGACACAGAAACCGCCGCGAAATGGCAGACAGAGCTGCCGAATGGCGCAGGACTCGGGTCTACAGACTAACAGATGTTTACAGTTTTCATGAGTGAATGTTGGATGAAACAAACTTGAGGCAGAGGCAGCCCAAGTAACCCTACAGTGAATCCCCCGTTACAGATTCCTAAAATGGAAGAAACAGAGGGTGAACCCTAGCCCACCTAAGATATGGGCCTTATCTGGCTGATCAGAGCCCCAAAATTCATGTCTTTCCCCCCTAATCGGAAAAATCGGAGAAACCAGGAAGATTGGTTAATTAACCAATTAATGACATAAGATCTCTCTAGAAAGAGACAGAGGGTCCTAGGTTCTAACGGAGTCACCCAGGCCTGGGAATTTGCTCATTCTGGCCACTTAAATTCCTTAAACAGTTCAGACATGAGGATAATCTATCCTAATTCTTTTCTGCATTATTGATACTATTGACTCCCCCCAATCCACAGCACGATCTAATAAATCAACACGGGATTAAGCCGAGAAGAAAGAAGGTGATAAAATGCCATTTGGTCCCCTATAAATCATCAGATTGAGCAGCACTAGGTAAGTAACTAGAATGAGAATTGAACTTTTCTACGCAGCCATGATTGTTACGGCCTCCCTAGTGTCTCCCCAATTTATAACCGCGGCAGGTGCATGGCGGGGTGGTCCCCCCTCCTACAGCCGCGGTGTGAGAGCCCATCTTCCTGGCGACTCTCAGCTGAGATCCACTTTCTAATTAAAGACAGAAAGGGTTGATATGCAGGTTTCAGTTCAATTGCTTTCGATCTGAAGATGTCCGTAGTGAGCAATGGCTTCATTTACCAGAAATTACCCTTTGTACAAACCACTTCACTATTTAAAACAAACCACATGGATCATCATTAAGTGGGAAAAATGACCAATCTTTGGATATTGACAGTGGCATGGCCCACTTTCGAGGCCCCCTTTCCCCCCTGCTTTTAATGTGGATTTTAAGCATTTGACTTGTTTTTAAAGGTAGGCTGATAAAAAGGTTCTGAGTGAACAGGATTTGACAGATGAGAAGCTTTCTTAGAAGGGGAGTGGGAGACATGGATGGGGGTTTAGGAACAGGGAAAATGAAGTTAATATGCTACTTATCCTCTTTCAGGGAGTTAGAACTCAGTGTGAAACAGCTTGGGGGAAATCTGGCAGGCAGGGTGCATCAGAAAACAAACCTCATCTGTTGTGTCCGTAGCCTCACCATACCTTACCGTGTGATGCTCTTTGGTATATTCCCTGTGACTTAGGATGGACATCAAGCATCTCTAGATTTTTTTGTTATGAGTGTGTGTAGTTGTTTTCTATTTCTCTGTGAAAAATGAAACCTATACTCTTTTGACCCAGCTTGTAGTAAACCCCCAAATTTGGAATTTGTATTTAGAATTTTCCCTCCAAGCAAGACTGTCGAAATGGGTACCCACTTTGGAACTCTGGGCAGATTCCATACTGGGGAATGTGTGAATTTGAAGTTCACCTGGGAGAAGAAGATTCACCACCCAAGAAGACACCAAACAAAGCCACTGCAGTATATCAAGAACAGCGGCTGAAGCAGAAACTTTCCCTGGACAGCAAGATTGAAGCCAGCTGCTACAATGCCTGCCTGTCCCTTCCATCTTAACAATGGTCTACAACCATAGGATACATGCTCTACCCTAGAGGGATACAGATGTGGGTATATATGCATGTGATGACATCACTGGCCTCAAGATATAGATGCCAGATGGACTATTCGACATGATCCCATCTTACAGTTCCGAACTGTAGTAACATCTCTGATGTTAAAAGAGAGGAGAAAGAGGAAAATAAAGAAATAAATTGTAACTGTAGGAAAATACCGATCTAAAGTAGAGTCATTGGGAAATAGGAATCAGTGAAATGGAATAAGTCAAATAATTGAAAGACCAAAGTCGCCTCTTCTTTGGCCTGAATAAATAAGTTCCTTGTGGCAAAAGGGTTATGTCGTTTTCACTTGGTCATTCAGGGTAGACTTGATGCTGAGGTATCCCAATTGATTTTTGCTTTTATGAGTTGTCTTAGGAACAAATCTGGGAGGGTTTAGGAAGACAGGTGAGACGTCAAGGCTGAGGCAAAGAAAGCAATTGGAAACTTTGTTCCAGGAAAATATGTTTTAAGGAAGACTCAGTGGCCCCTAATCAGAGTATGTGCATTTAGAAAACAGAATGATAAAGCCTCCAAAATAAGAGAATTGTCTTTTCATTATATTCTTAGGTAATTAGTGATCTGAATGACAAAGACTCCTGAAATATGCTTATTTCTAAATAATAATAAAAGAAAATGTTTCCAGTGAAGGTGTCCTTTATCAGAGATACTGCCTGATCCAGCCGTCTGGTCAACTTTGAAAAGTATAGATTAGCCCTCCTATCATCAAAATTAAATAGACATACAGTAATAGCTACAGATTAATAGCAGAGAGAAAACACAGTGGCGATGTACTGATAAAAGACATATAGATTGTAGCAGTAAGTGGTTTGTGGAGATTGAAGTGAACTGTTTCACACCCTTCATCAGCCAATTGTCTGGACTGCTAAATAAAAGCAATGACACGAGACTTCTACACAAACTGTCACGCCAGCAGTGGCTAGGAGAGATGACCTGAAGGTACAACTCTCCCACCCTGACAGTGAGCTTTTACCAAGGTGGGATGTATGGCTGGAAAACCTGATTCTCAACCAGACAGGCAAAAATAAATGTCTGCCTGTACTATACTTCAGGCATTTAGTGAAACTCAGAAAAAAATGCACACGCGCGCGTATGCACGCGCACGCACACACACACACACACCGCATTCTGAGGCTGTATGCCAGCATCGCCTTATCAACACTTTCGTTGAAAGCATTACAAGCCCTTTTAAGGGAGGGGGTGCATTCCACAGTACATTTCAAAACCCACCTCCATCTACCGCCATATGGAACCACAATGCTGATTCAGTCACTTCTAAATACTTGTGATGGCTGCCAACATTCCCTTTGAGCCTCCCCTTTCCAGAGCAGGAGTGCCCCCACCCCACACACACACACTGGAAGACACTGCCTGGCTGATGCTGAAAACCCCTGCATTCATCCTAGATACCTGTCCCTTCCATGGCAAGAATAACCTCCCAGTCAAAGTCACACTCTTCTTTCCTAAGTTGTGCCCACCCCCAAAGCAAACCAATTTAACAAGCTAGAAGGAAGAAACATGAATTTATTTTAAAAAAAGGATCATGCACAAAGAAACTGTGAGAACATTGAATACTTACGGCATTTTACTTGCTAGGTAATGCTTCTCCAATTGGTTAATAAATAACATGAAAGAAGTGAATACAGTAGGCAAAAGATCAAATCATATTAATAATTTGATTAAATTCAACTGAGGCTTAGCATCTGTAAAAAAGCTTATTAGGATACTCTTCTGGTGGGTAACTGGTATAAAACACACACCACACATGCGAACACACACACACACACACACACACACACACACACACACACACAGGCACTCACGGCAAAGGCACAGAAATGGTAGAAGCAGATGAATCATATCATATGTTACCAATAGCCTCTTGGGAAATGTTTCCTGGCACAATTTACTTAATGACAAATGGGATAAAACAATATTTAAAAGGATAAACCAGTTTGTTCCTAAGATATTAAAACGACGAGCAAAAATAAAAGGTTGTTCTCAAAAAGACTTGAGATAGACAATATGCCTAAGAAATATATTCTGGAGGCAAACGACTTGATAATAAATTACCCAAAATGTTCAAAGCAGAATCTGGACATTTTGTGAATACGTACAGTCCTATAGCACAGGTTGAAATTGAGGGTCTTTGGAGAAGGAGGTCCCTTGGAACACTTGTAAAGGAAGTTTAGTCAACTACAACCACACACACTTAACACACGGTACTCTTGAAGGGAATCAATCGAAAAACAGATAAAAAGATACAGTCAAGTTAACTCTTCACAGAGCAGGACAGCGATCCTGGAAAGGGAAGATTCCCACCTGCATGTCAAAATCCTTCTAACTCTGTCAGTTCACATCCACAACCCCTGCCCAGTGAGACAGAGCTGAGCTTGTCACTCCACAAGGCAAGGTTGAGCTGTTTCCCAAGCCCTGGAACCAACTTAGGCTGTAGCCCTACTAGTAAAGAAAGAAAAAGAGACAGAAGGTCCGAGGGAAACACCCAGAGAAAGAGAGAAACACAATGCGAGATTCTGAAATATACACAGAATGGAAAATAGAACGCAGATTCTCTCAACAAGACCGTTAAGGGAGCCTGGAGGAAGAAAAAAAAAAAAACCTTTATACATGCCAACAAAGACACATCCTAAACCCCTCGCCTTCATCACAGCATTTCCAGTGAGTTTACAGGCAGATTCTGGGGCTGACACCCTCCAGAAACCCAAAGGCTCAGATCCCAAGCTGACGGAATATAGCACAACCCAGACAAACTTAAGAAAACAAAAATACTCAGCACATACACACACACATATAGGTTTTTGCACTCCTTATTAAAGCAGCTGAATTAAAACTCCAGGCACCCAAATGCATCCACAAAGATCCAAACTCTTAGCATCAAAGAGGTCTTAGACTGGGATCGTCACCGGACGCACTGACACGGGAGAGATTCGAGTAAGGAAAATGCAGTTTGCAATTTTAAACTCCCGGTACCCAGGCTCAGAATCAGGCGTTCAAAGTATCCAGAGAGCTGCAAAAACAGCTGGGCGCAGAGTGCCCGGGCTCCACGGAGGACTAGGGTCTCCGATCCACCCCTCCCGTCCAAACGCAGGATCTTCCTCCCCAAACCCACCCAAGGTACCAAAGCGCATCCCAGCGACGCGGGTACCCAGTCCGCCGAGCCTCGGGAAGCAGCCACCGAGGGAAGACGCGCGCCTTACCTGCTGTAAGTACATAAAAGTCAAGGCACACGAGAGCTGGGGACACATGCCCACGTTGGGGAGCGCCACGCAGGTGGCCCCCGTCAGAGGATGCTGCATCGTGTCTCTCTGGCGCCCGCCGAGCACGAGTGGGGACGCTCGCATGCAATCACGCCGCTCTTTGCCTGGTCGCTACAATTTTTTTTTTTTTTTTAATTTTGCTGATTATCTAAGTCAAAACCCAACCCGGTGGCCGTCTCCCTCCCCTCTCTCCCTCCCTCTCTCTCTCTCTCTCTCTCTCTCTCTCGCTCTCTC
>NC_041227.1:52205750-52231517 GCF_002837175.3 Physeter macrocephalus | reverse complement strand
GCGTCCGTCCCTCCTCCCTCGCTTTCCTTCCCTTTGGGTGTGCTAGATCCCGGCCTTCAGCTGCCTCCAACTAAGACACTTGAGAGGGCCGGGAAACTATTTTGTTCCCTTCGTGGCTGTATCGTTTTTTCTGGTTTGTTGGTCCTGCTTTCTGGGGCCCCTCAAAGTGGAGGGTGTCCCCTGCCCCTCCGCCCCCGTGAAGATGACAAAACAATCAAAGGCAACTTCTATGAAAGGTACAGGGGGGCCGATGCCCTCCTGTAGATGCAGAGCAGTGGGGGCGGGGGGGGGAGGATAAAGCTAAAGGCTAGAGAGAGGGAGGGGGAGAAAGGAGAGAGAGATTTAGACTCACACTGAGGCTCACTCCGCCGGTGCTACCGCTGCTGCCTCATTTGTCAAATGGGTCCGGGGGCAGGGTTTTTCTGTGTGTTTTTTTTCCCTCCCCTTTGCTTTTTTTTTTTTTTTTTTTTTTTCAAACGACTCACCAAAATTCAAATTGTGTCTGCTAAAAATCTCCGCGGGGCGGGTGAGGAAGCCAGAGAGCGCCGCACATCGCCAGCACCCAGGCGAGCTGGACAATTCATGCGATGGCCCAGCTGGGACCCAGAGTCTTAGATTCGGGTGGCGGCGGTGTGTTTGCCCGACTCGGTTGGCAAATAAACACGGAAATGGGATTCCCCCTCGTAGGAGTGCTGAGACGACGCTAGGGGCTGGGGGCAGGGGGGTCTGGGGCTGCCCGCGCCCAAGGCAGGGCGGAGAGGCGGCGACGCACCCCCAGGCGTTCGGGGCGCAGCTTTCGCTCAGCACCTCGGCCTGGCTGGCCAGGCGGCGGCGGGGAGCGCACCACCCAGCCCCGAGCCTGAATGGGAGAAACCGCCCTGGCTGGGGCTGGCGTGGAAATCAAGCCTGTTGGACTAACACGCCAGCCCTGCGCGAGTTCAAGGGGGCTTCTCCCTGCCTAGAATCCCCGCTCGTCTCACATTATAAACGCACAGGGTGGGGAAATCTGGGTCTGAAAAGAGATGACTCCGTGGGCTGCGGCGGGCAAATGACAAGGGTTTATTTATGTAATTTTTTTTCCCTGCCTGGCCAGCCCTCCTTGGCCACATCAGCATTCCACTCTTGCAAAGGGGTCTCCCTCCTCCCCTTTATTTTATGAAGTAATAATTATTCATTAGTAGATTTCGTTAGTCTTTATGCAATAAAATAGGATGTGATCTGCAAATCAAAAGAAAATATTAAGATTCCAAGGAGTTCTTGGTCCCTACGGGGGGGCGGGGGAGGGAAAGCACGTTCTTGGCAGCAGTAAAACCGTGATCAGGGATAGTAGCCATATTTTGTGATATAGATTTTGACCCGGTGATTGGATTTTCTTTTTCAGAGCAAGAGGCTTGTCTGAACAGCATCTTTTTTGATTGTTGGGTTCCCTGCAAGAAGCCTTGCAGGGCTGGGGGGTGGGGGCACCACTCTGAAGGACAGAGTGACAGGGGCACCCTTGGGGAGGAGCATTTGGGACAGGGCTGGGGACTGGCCACCGGGGGCATCCCCAGTGACACTTCTGTGAGGCTCGAGGGGACACTCAGCCAAATGACAGTTTCTAGGCCATCGGCTCACAAGGCACAACTCACTTTGCAGGCTAATCAAAATGCTTTCTGAAGAAAAGGAAATTAATTATGCCACAGCTCCATTTTTTGTTGTTCTGTCTTGAGACACCGTCGATAATATAAAAGTCTTCACTGCCAAACACTAGGTCCCAACCCGGCTGTTTCTTTCTACTCCTCACCTTGCAAAACCAATTTCTCCAACACCCTGGGACTCACACATCCCAACAATTTAGAGGGGACACAGTAGGATGTTAAACCCTGAGCAGAAGTTGGGCTGGAGGATTAGGGGAGAAGAGCCTGGTATTTTACACTGCTTTCTTTGAGGGTGGGGAAGTGGCAGTGGTTATTTGAAAAATTCCTGCTATCTGTTGTCTCACATTCATCAGACAAGGTCTGATTTACAAATAAACTTTCTCTTTTTTCTGTCTTCTTCTTTTCTGCCTGTTTTTATTTCATTTCTTTTTTAAATTTTGCAATTCACAAAATCAAAGGGAAAACAACCCCACAAAACATATACGGAATAAAAGTCAACGATTGTGCCCTTCCAATCCTTCCTCTCTCCTTCCCATCCTCTCCTGTTGCCTCAAGCAATTTTCTGTACTGACAGGGGTTCACCCTGCTTTCTTTCATTTTTTCCCCCCCTCACTGGCATTGGAAAAGCCTGCAAATGCCCCAAGAAGAGAACAGAATTTTCCCTTCAGCTCATTTTCATAAGAAACACGATAAATAATACATGGCACTTCAATAAGACCTTATCTGAATGGTTTAATGAAAAACAAATAGATTATGTAAGGAACCAATAACTGCTCTTGGCTGTACTGAGCCAGCACTGGGTTTCTGGTCCGTTTTCTCCCCAAAGTTGAAAACTCTCAGTGGTGACTGGATTCCCACAGACCCATTTTACAATAATGGCTCATGCTTCTCCTTAGACTTAGGTCTCCTCAGTCAGGCAAACTGGAAATCTGCAAAGGGAAATGGTGGAATCTGGACCGTGTAAATGCATCTCAAAATGATTCGAGGCCGGGCTGCATTCTCTGGACAACCAAGTCCAGAACATCCCTGCACAAGTGCATGCAAACTGATTCATGCAAACACGATTACGCACACAAACAAGTACGCAGACCATCAACATGGCATAAAGGATGGGGCAGGAAAGATTTTGCAGTGGCTATTATCAGCAGACTGTTAATCAGGAACACAGCGTCAGATTACCCCAAATCAAATGGTAACGCCCTAGCTGCAACTATGGCTCAGTGAAAAAAACTCTGCTAGCCTTTTAAGCAGTGTCTGGGGATGCTGAATTTGAATTCTATCTCAACAGAGACTGGGAAAGAGCCACATCAATGCTACTAGCTCCCAAACGATTCTTCTACGTCAATAAATGGGAGACGTGGGGGAAAGAAAATACCCTTCTCTCTTCCTACAAAGGGTCCCTGGGCACTCAGTATCACTTGAGCATATATACTGCGTGCACCTTACTGCGTGCACATTCAAGGGCTACCCTCCTGCCTTTCAGCTACAAGAACCCTTCATTGAATGTTTACCCTGTAGGAAGCAGAGAGAGTGGCGGAAAACCAGCAATGAACAATGCCATCCTCAGACGGAACTTCCTCGGGCAGAAGGCAACTGTTCCAGTTTTAATGTGACCCACACAACAGTGTTTGTAACTTTTTCCTTCACTCAAATTTGCCAACTCTTCAAAATAATAAAGGAAATTGTTTTTCTTCCTTTTCTCTCTTCCATAATCCCTTATTCTAACTTCCTAAGGCTGCCAAAAAGGCAGGCATTTAGCTAAAGGAAGATCTTCTATGGGAGTTGCTGTGCCTCAGAGTAAGAAAAACCCCAGTTAGACAGAAGGAAGGACTCCTTGATCTTAAATGCAATTATCCCTTCCGGGGTTAGCTCCATGACGACGTCAAGAAGTGGCTAAGAAGTATTTTATTCTCACTTCCAAACACTGATACGGGCGATGACATATTCTGAATCTTCAGGAAAGTGAGAATGAAAGTCTCTGTAGGGAACTTTGTTATTTATGATCTCTATCACAAGCACGTTGAGTCACCTACTTGTTCAAACATTTGAATGATATTTAGCGAGTGTTGGTTACACTCAGGCACTGGTCTGGTCCCTAAGGCTGTTTCAGTGGGAGAAGGCGAAGATTCCTGACACCATACCGTTTACTTTCTGGTGGGGCTGTCATTAAACTAAGAACAAAGATAAGAAATAAGTCGATTTTACAGAATATAGAAGCTGATGAGTGCTGTGCAAAAATAAAAGATAGAACAGGAGCAGGGAAGCCGAGGCACCAAAGATAAAGAGGGATGGGCAGGTCACAGTAAACACTGTATAAATGTGCACTCGCTCTGCAAATGCAGCTTCAGCTTGACATGTACACACTACCATATTTAAAATGGATAACCAACAAGGACCTACCATATAGCTCAGGCAACTCCGCTCAATATTATGTAACAAATGGGAAAATAATTTGAAAAATAATAGATACATGTATATGTACAATGGAATCACTTTGCTGTACGCCTGAAACTAACACAACATTGTTAATCAACTATACTCCAATATAAGATAAAAGGTTTAAAAAAAAATGAAAAGCCTCCTTGCATCCTCACCCCTTCCACTCCGATTGCCAAGCCCCAGATTTGCCTACCATATTAATTCTGGAGCTCTCAGGGCTCAGTCTACCGAGAGTGGTGGTGGGCAAGTTTGTTCCTACCGATGACTAAATGCTGTATGCCTGAAACTAACACAACATTGTTAATCAACTATACTCCAATATAAGATAAAAGGTTTAAAAAAAAATGAAAAGCCTCCTTGCATCCTCACCCCTTCCACTCCGATTGCCAAGCCCCAGATTTGCCTACCATATTAATTCTGGAGCTCTCAGGGCTCAGTCTACCGAGAGTGGTGGTGGGCAAGTTTGTTCCTACCGATGACTAAAAATGGGCAAGATTCCCACCTGCTATGTTGTCCATTTGAAGTGCAGGGTTTAATACAGTGTCTGATATATTGTAGGCACTCAGAAAATACTGCATTAGTGGATGGGTGGATGGATGGATGGGTAGATAGGTAGATGGACAGATGAATGAATTAATACAACAGCAATTTGGAGCAAATGACCTCTAGCTATCTCTTTCTGCTCAAGGAATCCATGGATTCTGAGTTTTATTTATTTTTTTAGCTCTCTATATTAAGCTGGCTTCTTGGCCCCTGGAATGAGGTCTCAGTCCCTGATGGTCCCTCCGGGCTACACTGGAGAAGCCCTATTTCTCAGACAGTTCTTTTGGCAAAGGTCCCCCCAGTCCATGGCACGGAGCTGGAAGGTGGAGGATTCAGCAGTGCTCAGATAATGAGCAAGGCGTTCTTGTTTCAGAGTAAAGGGCTGTGTGTGAGGCAGAACGGATTCCAACCATTTAGAGACAATTGCTTTGCAAGTAACCACGGGATTGAGGCTGCAGACCAGAGTCCACTTCTGAGTCAAGGACCCTCAAACTCCACTAGCTTTCCAGCCTGGGTGTGTGGTGTCAGTGAATTCAAGTTTAAAAGAACAGAAACACCAGTACAAGGATGCTCAGTTCTTAACTAGCTCCTACCACACAAGCTCTTTGAAAAATTATACTGGTTGTTTCGAAGAGTTAACTACGATCCTTTGTCCACAAGATGGACGTCAATTAATAAATAAAATCAACTAATTAAAAATAAAATGCCTACCAGTACTACCTAGAATCTATGTCTCTGTGGAGAAATGGGTAGTCTCAAACACAGATGGTGAGAGTTAAAATTGGTACAGTTCTGGAGACAACAGTTTGGCACTTAACTCTCAACATTTTAAATATGCTTATCTTTCCACCGAATTATTCGCGTTCTAGATATCCATCCTGCAAGAACTACCTGAGATGGGCACAGAGATACATGTACCGGGATCATTTTTTCCAGCATTGCTTGTCAAAGCAAGTGCACAGAAGCAATAGGAGAACAGTACAACACAGTATGATGCATGCCTACCATGCAACTGTTAGAGAGAACAAGGTACCTCCAGGTGTCTTTCCTTGGAAAGATCTCTATGAAATATCTTTAAGAAGTTTCAGGCCATAGATAATCAATTTTGTATGTGAAAACCAAACCAAACTAACCAGAGAACAACAAAAACCTCACAATCTCTTTTTGCATGTGTGTGTGTGTGTGCGCACGTGCACATACAGACCTACACATAGGCATGTGTGGATGTCTGAATACAAATACACATACGTACACACATGTGAAATGCATAGAAAAGGATCTGAAAAGATACAAGTCAAGTGGTAAATTTGCTTACATCTAGAGTAATGAGGCAGAAAAGGGAGGTGGGGGGACTTTCAATTTTTACTCTATAAAGATGTGTGTTGTTTGAATTGTCACAAGAATGGATTTGTGCATGACTTTTATAATAAAAGTTAAAAAAATTCTTCTGCTACAATTACTGCCACTACTTCTATTATCTTTGTCTTCACCATGAAGAACTCGGGTTACATGCTCCTAAGGAGTACTCTTCTAAATGGTGGTAAATTTTCCTGGCTGGTCCATAAAAACCTGCTTAAACACACTACCAAGTTGGAATAGTCTAGATACTTACAGCCACAACAAAAACGGGAAGCACACATACCTTGGTAGCTGTACAGGATTCCAGAAACTCAGAACCTCATTTCTGTTTACAACTGCACTTCTTAGAGACGAGGTTTTCAGCTTCCCTGAGCAGAAATGAAAACAAAGCCCCAGCCCCAGCACTGCCTCTGGTGCCAAGGCTGCTGAGAAACAGACCCACAGGCAGGAAACCTGAGAATGTTTCCGTAGAAAGTAAGGGACAGAATTGGTTTGAAATCTCTGGAATGTCTGATTCTCAATCCCCCCACTTCCTAGGTGGGGTGGTTTGTCTTTGTACCAGGCCTAGCATATAGTTCAGGGAGATTTTTATGACTTAGAGGATGTGTTTCTTGTTTTCTATTCCTGCTCAAACACCTCTTCCCTGCAGGCGCAATGAGGAAGGGGTTCAGGAGGCACAGAAGATACGTCTCTCCCTTTGTTCCCACTCCTCCCACTGTAGAGTCGCCTCACTGGCTGCTAGCTATGGTCCCACAGAGGGCAAGCCTGCGGCAATGGACAAGCTTTCCCCACTGTGTTGGTCTGCCGTGTGCCAGTCATCAGAGCTTCTTCATCTGCCTCTCCAACATCATGAATCTCCCAGAGCTGTCCTGGATTTCAGCCTGCGACCCAAACGAAGGCCAAAGAGTCCCAGGACTCTGAAAATGGCTTCCTGGTCTGCCCCCTCCCCGGCCAGGGGAAGGCCAGGGAGCTCATTGCTGCAGAAACACCATGACTGATGCCCATGGTGGTGTTAGTATCCCAGCTCCCACAACCTGGGTTTATATCCAAGATTTGCCACTTGCAGGATCTGTCCATGAGGGCGTGTAAATTAACCACTCTGAGGCTCACTTCTTTTATCTGTAAAAGGGGGCTAATAATACCTCCCTCACAGAACTGTAATGATTCTTAGATTGTTTTTCTCCCTAATTCACGTAATAATTTTTATCACAGTATAAGTTTAAAAACAATGGACGGGTTGCATGAAATTAACGACTTAAAAATTTTTTGACCAAGTTACTATATTCTCACACATACACACACACACACACACACACACACACACATGAACTCACACACACATACAAACTCATACCCACCATCTGCTCTCATCATCATCTCATAAGGGAAAGGGCATTTTGTACCAAAAAGTAAGAAGGACATAATCTCAAAATAAAGGACAGCCCTTCAAATTGATTAAATTTAGGTCTATTAAAAATTTCACTAAATTGCCCTTAATTTTCTCATTTAGCTGCAGTCTGTTGAAAATGTCATTATGGAATCAGATGAATTGGTGGATCTGCATTTGGGAACCACTGAGATAATGAACGTAAAGTGCTTCTTAGCCCAGGCACTAGCACCCCAAGAATCAACAATACATGTTAACTATTGTGGGGATGCTTGAACACGATCAACTGTGACACTCATTAGGTCGGAATAACTAACCTCTTCACCCCCACCAGCTCCTTGCAGCAGAACCAACCAAACACCTTTCTCATTTCTGAGTTCCCTGCACCACGGGGCATCACGCCTTTCACATGGGGGAGGCTTAATAAAGGTCAGATGGATTGAATTTGTTGGATTCGCATTCCTCAATGACACTGTGGTTGCAGCCTGCTCATTCAAGGCCACCTGAAATGATGGCTCTGATGGAGGATTTGGGAGCTCCTTCTGGCTCCTTTGACGGCACGCAGTATACTGTAGAGTGGGTATACTGTCTTTTGGAGTCTCACTGCTTGGGTGTGAAGTTCTGGTTCTGCCTCATACTTCTATGGCTGTTATGAAATGTCTATGGAGTAATAAACCCTTAAAACCTCAGTTTCATTCAAAGAGGGAATGATGCTAATTTTGCCTTCCTAAATACGTTGTTAAAAGATAAATGAACACAATACATGTAAGTCCTGAGACTGGTGCCTGCTATCTGGTAACCACTCAATACATATTAGCGACTATGATTATGAATTACTTTTGTGCTCAGTCCCCGACAAGCTGCTGAAAGAGAGATTCCTTTTTTTTTTTTTTTGCTAAAATTTACACAAACAAGATAAACAAAATCAATACATTCATGGAACAATGCACTCCAAATGCAATTTTTTTTTGAGAATTTTTTCATATGACATGGCATTAATACGAAAATCTGTAGACATCACCTTTCTGCCCTGGTCTGAGTACACACATTTTATTTAACCTTGCTAATGAATCAAATGAACACAACCTTTCACATTAGTCCTTGTCAACTAAATTCTTCACCAGCTGGATCTCACAAAATGTCAGGTCTTTTACTGCTTTTTGGA
Organism: Physeter macrocephalus; assembly: GCF_002837175.3. NCBI lineage: Eukaryota > Metazoa > Chordata > Mammalia > Artiodactyla > Physeteridae > Physeter > Physeter macrocephalus. The sequence goes on along the minus strand of NC_041227.1, from coordinate 52,222,987 downwards.
GACTAACTAGGGTTAACACGTGTAAAGAGATTGCTTCTGGCCAGACAAAACCCTGTAAGGTAGGTTTTATAGCCCCAACTTACAGAAGAAGAAACTGAAGCTGCAAGAACCATACTCCCTGTCCTGCTAATAAAGGATGGGGGCAGTGTTTTCAATAAGCTCTGTTGAATTAAAAAAGCAGGAAGTATTCTTTCCATCACCATGCTATACCAGTAGCAGTGGAAACGCTGCTTACAAATCATCATTACCATCATCATTATCATCATCATCATCATCTTATTCATCATTGTTTGCGATATCTAAACCTAGCAAGCACTTCTCTGAAGCATTATTCTTTGTCTATCCAGCTGCAAGATTTCCTCTTCCAGGAATCTATCCCTAACCCCAGCTACCTAATTTTATATTATGAGAATTTCCTAGCTTTCTAGTCCCTACTTACTTACAGGAGGAGTAAGTCGCACACCACCCACAGGCTACCTGAAACTCTTCCAAAGAAACAACCCCGCGTCCATCCTCATTTGCCAATACCTCCCTAGCGCTACCCCAGGCAAAAATGACAAGTTGTAGAGACAGTGTTCTATCGGAGCAGCCAACTGACATTGGGTCAGGAGAGACCCAAGACTCACCAGACAGAGCCCCCAACTGAAAAAGACCCAGAGCAAGCAAATACCTTAAGCGTTCACAGGAGCTTTCCTAAAACGATTGGTTCCAGGAGGTGATGCTGAGGGAGAGTGCAAAGTTTGACACTTGAGAGGGTGGGAGTCTGTTTCCAATGCACAGGACAGAATGTGAGAGCGTGGGACAAGGGACAGTAGGCGGTAGAGACAAAAACAGCTAAGTGGTGGTTTCTCCTAATGAACAAGTGGGTGGAGAGGTCTACTTTGGGAAGCCTCCACACGCCCACCCACTCTCTGTGTTGCGGCTTTCTGGATGGAACTTCTAGCAAATCTGAAGGCAAACGAAGCCTGCAGAAGATTCTATTTTTCCTCTGTAATAAGCTTGGCTGCAGAGTTCTTTGACCCCACAAATGCTCAGAAATATTTATCTTTATGTAACAGGAGTCACCCTCAAGCCTCTCCGACTAGAAATGACTTTGCCTCTCACATCTCAAGTCCTGGAATAATCCCTTTTGACCTTAACTGGCCCAAGGTCCTATCCTGGCATGCGGGCAAGAGCTGCCACAGGGATCCTTGGTCCCCGGCAACACTGGCACACCTTCAAAGGCTGGTGATTTTTGGTGGTGACCTAGGAAGGATGTAAGGATTCAAAGCAAAACTAGGTTAGTCTGCAAAAATTAGAAGATCACGTTGCATATGGACCGGATATGGGGTGGAAGACCTTCCTGGTTCTCAAGATCTCCCCTCGTCAGATACACAGGCTCTGAAATTCCAAGTCTTAGTCCCCAAATTGCAATTCTGCATTATGGGAAACTCACACTCTTACAACCTCATCTGACCTGTGAGCTCAGGTTTTTATATTCCCTGTCTCTGAGCTCCATTCCAAGAACCCACAGTGAAGCTCAGCCCCTTGTCATATGCCACAATACATCCACTTGCAAAAGGCACGTTTGAGTTTAGTAGACATGAAAACTGTACATGCGTAAGGAAGAGAGAGGATAGGAGAAGTGATATTCATCTTAGAAACATGATTCGAGAAGGATCTGCATGTATCACATCCTTGCAAATGACATTTGCCTATTCTACCACCAACTATGATTAGACTCTCTTGATTTCAGACTTTCTCATCCATGTTTGTATTACCTCTTTCCCTTCCCACTGAGAGCCCAAGAGCAAAGTCTTATCCCCACCCCTTTGTCCCAAGTTTCCTTCTCCTTGAAATGTTGACATCAATTGACCACGTGCCCCTGAGGGGATCACCGTCTCACCCAAGTTTACATCAAGCCATTTTTCTAAACCAAAACAGTACTCTCCAGAGGATGATTTACTATGCTCACTGTTAAAAGAAGAGCATCACTTTTACCTGGTTTCAGATAGAATAATTTGACACTCTTTCAGGCACAGTGGCATGTAAGAGAAAAACTACATGTTTCCCTGGCTGGACCTTCTTAGATAGGTCTGTGGAAGAATTCTTACATGCTCCATAAACATAAGATCACCCTTGGCATCATCATTTTGTGCTTTGTTAGGTCTCTTAACTGTTGTATCCCAATTGCCATCACCCTGAATGACCTATTTACTATGATACTCTTTGCACATGGGTGAAGGTTGTGCAGCAGTGGTTGGAAACCACTGCATGAGGAATGATCATGCACCTCAAACCGCTCCCTGCATGTCTCAGTATGAAGGTCCTATCCTTGCTGTTTCAACATCCCCCCAGACAAAATGTTTGCACATCCTGCTCTTCCTCTGTAGACTCGCTTTTTGTTAATAGAAGCATCTCCCTTCCGTTTACATAACCTCGAAACCCTAACATCTGCCCTTCACACCTCCCTTTGCTTCTCTGACTAGTCAATCGAGTCCCATATCACATCATTCTTAGCTCTCCCATCTCCCGACTACGAAGTCTCTCAATTTTCCATTGCCGCTGTCCCAGTGCATCCTATTATTCTCCTTAGCCTAGACTAAAACAAAAACAAACAAAACAACTAAAAAAGCTATGTTTTCCTAATTGGTTCCTTTGGTCAGCCTCAGTGCTTCCCAATTCACACTCTACACTGATTCCACAGGGAAATTTTAAATATAAAAAACAGGCATGCCCACCTTCTGCTCTAAAGACATCACCGACCCCTCCCACTGTTGAGGGTCTGATAGCAAATGCTTCAACGTAGTCCTGCACCTCTTATCTTGCAACATAACTGGCACTTTCTTTAATGTACCTCCCCGTCCTCCAGATTCCGGTCACCTCGTATCTAGTCTTGTAATTGCGTATGCCCAGTGCATATTAATACCTCTCCAAATATACGTTCTCTGGCTGAAACTGCTTTAATGATATGAGTGTACAAATCCCAGAATACCCAATGTGTAATTAAATAAATAAGCCCAGAATGAGACATGCATCTTTGTATGTTCTGCAATGTAGAGATGGAGATGAGGAGGAAAGCACCTATGTGTGTTTCACTTTATTCTTCACAGGGGCAGTGCTGGGTACGTATTGATAGCACTGTTACCCACAAGGATGCCGAAACCCAGGCGGGTTATGTAAGCATCCTTACATGGGATGCTTACATAAGGATCCTTAAATGGGACAGCCAGTGTTGAAGTGAGTTCCTTGTTGGTTTACTGCCTATCTCCTGCCTTCCCATCCTTTGCACACTGGCACGCACCTATTCCATGAGAACTTTATTTTCCCTCTTAATGCCTCATCCCCATCAACTTAGAACAGCACCTGACCTATTGTAGCAGAGGCTTGTTAACTATTGGTAGAATCAATGAGAAAACTTGGAGATGACAAGTCCTCCTCTGCTTCTACACCTCTGAAATCCATTGGATGCTCACTAATTGATTGATTCATTCATTCACTCATCAGGTATATCTTGAATGTATTCTCTGTGCCAAGCATGGTGCTGGAGATACAATGATCAACAAAGCAGGAGATGGAATTTACATTCTAAATTCACATGATATTTGGGGGTCATCTGGTTTAAAAAAAAATTACCTTTTGCAACTCTGTGTCAGCATGTGAATCAGCATTTTCTCAATATTCTGCAACAAACTAAAATACTGAAGTGAACTGGATTATGAGGCTAATTGAAAACAATATTACTTATCCATACTCCCCACTTCAAATATTGGTGTTCATCAAAACAGCCTCATTTTCTCATTGATAGGCCTTATAATAAATGTTTCACATTTGAATTTATAAAATTCATCTCCACTCTGCCCCTTTCATCTCTTTTACAAATGGCATTTCATGTAGAATTTATTTGTAAAAGCATTTCTACTGGTGTAAATGTGTATATATATATATATATATATATATATATATATATTTGAGAACCGGTGTGAGGCTCTGATTATAGGCTTACCCTCCTACAGAAAAGAAAAAAAAAGAATTAAAAGGGCATGTTCTGAGGCCATAGAGTTTACTCTATCCTTATACTGCCTTCTTGACAGTGAAGTGGATCATAAGAACAGAGGAGGCAGATTACCGGGTCCTGAATCTTGGATCTCTTTTGCTACCTGGGTGACTTTTGGCAAGTTATTTATACCTTCTGGGTCATGGGGTTCTCATTTATAAACGGAGACAGCGTGAGTATGTTTTTTCACAATTTGGATAACATGGGATTATATGTGTAAATTGCTTAGTGCAACCAATAAATGCACTATGCGTATTAGTGTCATAGCTTCGTGGTGATGATGATGGTGATGATGGTGCTGGTGGTACTGGTGGTGGTGGTGGTGATGATGATGGCAGTGTTGGTGATGGTGGTGATGATGATGATGATGGCAATGGTGATGGTGTTGGTAATGGTGGTGATGATGTTGCCTATGGTGATGGCAGTGGTAGTAGAGCTGGTGATGATGTTGATGATGATGATGGTAGTGATGGTGATGGTGTTGGTGATGATGATGATGATGGTGACCGCAGTGTTGGTGATGGTGGTGATATGTTGCCTATGGTGATGGCAGTGGTAGTAGAGCTGGTGATGATGTTGATGATGATGATGATGGCGGCAGTGATGGTGATGGTGTTGGTGATGATGATGGTGATGATAGTAGTGATGGTGTTGGTGATGGTGATCTGGTTATTAACTGTGAACACAGGGTTAAGACAATGCAACTAGCCTCTGTTGGAAAGACAGCCCCATCCTCTCTGGTCAGAAAGAAAGAGGGCCATTCTTTTCCTCTTTTCCAGGAGAACTCTTTGCTAGTTCACTATCCTGCCCTTCTCTCTTAACTCTAGTGTTTCCAGCTAAGGAAGCAAACTGGCATCCCCGTCACCACCTTGACTTCTCCCGCTGTCCCTCCTCATAACTGGGCCACAGACATCTCTAAGGAGCCTCTCTTGTACAGCAAGCAGGAGCTGACACCACTGTTCTTCTGGGTAACTCTGGAGGATGTTAATATTTTATGACCTCTTTAGTGAAACACCAAACTCCAGGGTGCTGATACTTCCTCTAATACCGCTCAGATTCTCAGCAGGCTTCCACCCTCCCTTTCTCCACCTCCGCCTCTCACCAACCAAGCCATTCCAATATTTTTTTTCCCCCGCATAGCCACTGTCCTGTCAAGAGCCACACAATTCCAAGAAACCTCATAAAAAAATAGCAAATCTAAGAAGTATTGAGCCTTTACTGTCTGCTGGGTGGTATGCCAAGTATTTTATACTTGTTATCACACTTCGTCTTCCCCAAAACCCAGTCAGGAAGGCGGTCTGACCCTTCCCACTTTAAAGGTGAGGAAACAGGGTGGGAGAAGATAAATAGCCTTTAAATGCACACACTCAGGCCCTAACTCAGGTCGGTGTGATTTCCTTGGCTCTGATCTTCCACTTTATTGCATAATTCATTCCTAAACATGGATTTTAAAGCGGACTGTCTGCAAGTTGAACAGCTGCTGTAAGGTGGGTCTTTCCCCGTGAAGTAAATGGGATTACAAAATCCCAAACTGTGGTTCAGGCAGATGCTGCCTCCTCCAGGTCCCCATGGGTATCATAAACCACCACAGGGCCTCCCTGTTGCCATGGAAACCCTGGATCAGGGTAGGAAAAGCTCAAGCTTTGACCCAATGCCTGAAGGAGGTCTAGGTGCCTGTGCTTCTCCTTTCCTTCCACACAGCTTGAGTAAACTGGATCTCAGCCAGGGAACATCCTTGGGATTCTGTTTTGATTTTTGGTCAAACAAACAACCATACAAACAACTAATTTACTGCCCATTCCATTGGGACTATATCCCCCGGACTTAGAAATACAACTAGGGAACAATAGTTTGAAAAGCAGAAAAATGCATATGAAATGAGGGGAAAGGGGTGACATAAGATATGTGTCCATATTTATATGGTATGATCCCATGTATGTACCTGCAATCTATGTCTACAATTTACGCTCTCCATTTCCAAGGGTATCTCCTTCTAGATCAAAATCTATATAGCTAAATAGATACATCTAAAATGTGTTGAGACTCCTGGTGACTTTTATTACTTTTTTATTGCTAATCTGTATTAACCAAGTTTTCTCTCATAACCATGGGGTATTTTCGTAATAAGGAAAAGGGAGGTTTCCGCTTCTTCTCCTTCTGTTTCTTTTATTTAAGTGGCCCAAGTCACAGAGTGAAAACACCTCCTCCCCCATCACAGGCCAGGTCAGGATCTCACCAAGGCTTGAGGAAGAATGGGGATGTGATCTACCAGGAATGAAGTTGGACATTCTCACTCTCCCAGCCCTTTGGAGATAGTTGAAAAATGATTCTAGAAAGAGGCAAAGAGCACTCGTGCACAGTTCCTGAGCATCGCCGCTCTCCATGTAAGCCTAATTATAGTCACCAAGGAAGTTTCTTTCTCATCTCTCCAGGTCTTCTGTGACAGCTCATCATTCCGGTGGCATTTTTGTCGGGAAAACCTCATTTCTATTTTTATTATGAGGACTGCTTGTCTTTACTAGCTCTTTGTACATAGATCAAGACGTTAGGAAGACCTGAGCTTTCCCCGGGCAAATGAGAATTACTAATTTTCTCTCTCTATTAAGGACTGTGCCATCTCCATCCACTGCAACGATATTTATTTCACATGCTAAGACCACAGGGATCCTGGGACAAGGTTAACCAGTTCAGCACCAACAGCCTCCCACTCCAAAGGCTTCTATCATTTATTGCCTTTGCTCATTTTCAACAGAGAAAGGAGCCATGTAGCTTCACCCTGACCTATGGAAGCAGGATCTTATTTAAGGTATGAAGCCCAAATTCCCACCCTGCTGTTTTCAGCACATTCATGAGACGTACTTTTCTTAAGAGAAGGAAGTAGAGCCAGAGCTCAGACCTTTGGAATCCTATAAAGCCACATGATGTTTGTGTGATGAAGGCGGAAGAATTTGAAAGTTACATCACGTCACCCTTAGCCAAAATCACATCTGATGTTGATAAAAATTTACTTAGTATTAGAGGTTTCTCCATGCTAAGCATTCTAAAAAATGATTTACATATATTATTTTACTTAATCCCATGCCAAAAATTTTATTCGTGCACTCACTCATTCCTCATTTAATTCATATATAAATATTTATAGACTGGTAAATTATGTTCTAAGCTTTGTGAGATGTCCCCAGTACACAGTGATTAGACACACAAACAAGCAAAGACAAACAAATAAAACTCAGTCTATTTACTCTGATGGAACTTAAAGTCTACTGGAGAGAGAGATTTTAAAAATCAATTCAAGCAGTTTCCTATACAACTAATGCCCCAGCAATTTCGCCCTTGAGCGTTTATCCTGGAGAAAGGAAACTTACGTTCACACAAAAACCTGTACATGAAGTTTTATTTATAATAGCTAAAAATAGGAATTCATCCAGATGTCCTTCAACAGATGACTGGTTAAACAAACAGTGGTCCACATCACAGAATACCACTCAGCAATGAAAAGGAACAAAGGGGTGATGTACACAGCAGCTTGGATGAATTTTCAAAGAATTATGCTGGGTAAAAAAATTCAACCCCAAAAGGTTATGAAGTGTATGATTCCATTTTTGAAGTGACTAAATTTTAAAAATGGAGAACAAATTAGTGTTTGTCAAGTGTTAGAAACTGGGGGAGGTGGGGAGGGCAGATGTGGTTATAAAAGGACAAGGGAAAGAATCCTGCACTGACAGAATTTTTCTGGAAGTTGATTGTGGTGATGAGCCCGCAAATCCACACGTGTGATAAAATTGCATGGAATGAAATACACCTCCCCCCACAAACACACACACCAATTAATGCAAGTAAAACTGGGGAAACCTGAAATAACATCAGCAGATCGTATCAGTGCCAACATCTTGGTTGTGATACTGTATTATAATTTTGCCAAATGTTACCATCAGGGAGAACTGGATAAAAAGTACATGGAATCTCTCAGCTTTATTTCTTACAACTGTATGCGACTCCACAAGGATCTCAAAAAACTTTTCCATTAAAAAAGAAATTACACAGTTAATGTGATAAAGGCCAGTTGCGGTCAATGCTATAAAGGAAAAGAACCGAGTTTAACATTTTTAGAAAGAAACTATACACGGTGGGGCCTGGATTTAGACTAAGGGTGAGGAAAGACTTTTTTGGAGAGGTGGCATTTCATTGGGCAACGGAGAGGTGTGTAGTCGGTGAGGAGGAAGGTGGGTGGTGAAGAGTTCCAGGAAAGGAAACAGTGTGTGTGGCAGGGATGGAGAAAGGGTGCGCTTGCTCGGAAGCAGAAACAGGAACACCGTGGAGAGAGGGAGTCCAACGTCAGGAGGCTGCAACCCAGGATGAGGGGCCACAGGTGAGTAACTTTCCGAATCCCGTATGAGAACCTAGATTCTACCCTTTCTTCTGTTGCAGGGAAAAGAGGCTCAGACAATCTACGTGAGGTCACACACCTAGGAAGTGTCAGACCTAGCATTCAACATCAACACTACACCAAGTTCACTGTCTCGCCCCCAGAACTCCTTAAACACACACTTGCTGTTCAACCCAGCAATACCACTCCCCAGGGATTTACCCAAGGAGTTAAAAATGTATATTCATAGAAACACCTAGACACAAAGGTTTATAGCAACTCTTTCAAAATCAGCAAAAACTGGAAAGAACCCAACGATCCCTCAGCTGTTGAATAAGCAAGCCTACTTGTATCCACAATAGGGTGATACTCAGAAATAACAGAGAAGAATGAACTATCAGTAGACAAAACTGCATGGATGAATCTCAGACTCACGATATGGAGAGAAAGAAGTCGGACTCAAAGGCTACCTACTTAGGACTCCATTTACATGGCTTTCTAGAAAATGCGAAACTAGAAGGACTGAAAAGTGATTGATGATTGCCAGGGCTGGGGCTGGGGACTGGCTACAAACAGACCCCAGGGAACTTTTTTGGGGTGATGGATATGTTTGATATCCTGATGGTGGTGGTGATTATATCACTGTATGTCTTTTTGAAACTTGCAGAACTGTATGCTAAAAAGGGCAAGTTTTATAAAATAGATAACTGGTAAGAACCTGCTGTATAGCACAGGGAATTCTATTCAATAGCCTGTAATGGCCTATATGGGAAAAGAATCTTAAAAAAACAAAAAAAGAGTGGATATACGTATAACTGATTCACTTTGCTGTACACCTGAAACTAACACAACATTGTACGTCAACTATACTCCAATAAAAATTTTTTAAAATAATAAATAAAAATGCAAAAAAGGGGCAAGTTTTATTCTATATAAATTATACCTTGATAAACCTGACTTTGATCAAATGTGCAGGGTGAGCAGATATAGCTTAAATCCAGGGAAGAGCCCTTCTCACGTCTAGAGATTTCTGGGTAGCCCCAGGAGGCAGTGACGTGAATAAGAATCTTATTTTCAGGAGATGTAATGAAGGAAAATGGAATGAGGATACAAGAAGCTTCTTGTAGGGTGGGACAGGGAAGACCCACTCTTCCTATTCTTAGGATCCACAGATAGAGCCGAAAAGACTGCTCTGCAAGGTGGAACACTTGACTCTAAGTAACCACTTGTTTTGCCCAGCTGGAAGAGGGACCTCAATTCTCTGAAACATGAGTTTGCTCACTTCACAAGGGTGGCAAGGATGGATGGAATGGAAGAACAGCTAAACAAAGCCAAAGTACGTGTTTTGTTTTTCTTCGTCTTTGAAGAAAACCGAAACTTTGTGTTCTGTGGCCAAAGAAGTCAAACTCAGGGCTGGGATTCAAGTCCTGCTCTGAATGTTAAGTCCAATGTGGAGGGAACCATATACCCTCAAACAGCTGACACAGGGCCAGCCCCAGGGCCAGAAATCACCCCAACGTCTGCTAATATGGCCCATTTGCTGCCATGGACCTGCTCTCACTAAGCCCCTGGGCTTCTCGAAGGTCTTACCCTGTGGGGGCCATAACGAGCCAATGATCAATTTTCTCTTCAGCTGCCGTGACTCACTGGGAGGTGGCTTTGAGGCAGGGATAGCAGGTTTGGCCATTTCTGGAAGTTGCCTTTCCTCCTGTGGTTTCACCTTCAAGAAAGATGAACTCTGTGCCATCTCCGGGGGAGAGCTGGTTCAGGTCGGGCAATATTAGGATGAGCTGGCATCTTACACCCTGCCTGGCCTGTTAGCTAAGGCAACGCATCTGATCAAAGTCAGCCTGACTCTCTCCACCTGCCTCCATGCCAGATCCTCTACCCTCCACCCCTCTACCCTCTTCCCATAGTACTTTATTTTCATCTCTACTGTTGTCCTTATCATAACATATATCCATCATGCCTTCCTTCAGCTGTTCCTTAAGTGCCCCATTTACCCCAAAGATGGCAAACACCCAGGGACAGGGCTGGGGTTTTGCGTGACTATAACCTGAACCCTTGACTCAGGCCTGAGTGTGACAAGAACTCAGCAAATGTCTGCTGAACAAACGAATAATAGAAAGCTTGGTGCACGCATAGAGAAATGAATTCAGGAACAGACCCCCAAAGAGACCACCTGGTGAAAAGCAGAAAATATCATTAACTGGAAACAAGACATTTTTGAGAAATCCACATTTCAGCTTTACCAAAGAGACATTGTAGCACTTCGCCCAAGTGACATGTTATATACAGAGAAAATGCAGCATTTATTTCTATTACGTGGAGGCTTACTCTGTAAGTTAGAGAGGTTAGATGCTCAGCACGGGGTCCCCCACGTCCAAAGATCTATGTTTAAAAAAAAAAAAAAAAAAGAAAGAAAAGGAAAGGGAAAAAAAAAAAACATTTTAAAGAAAGAGTCACCAGAAACTTATGTCGCTTTTATAATCCGAGAAAATAGGCCTTCTTATCATCCCGCATCAGTATTTACATTTTAAAATCCAGCTCCTAAGAGAACTATAACCAAATGTTTTTTAAAGAAAAGAAACAAAAAAACAAGAAGAAAGCAATTGAACAAGAAACTTTAACTATTTTCATTCTCTAACCCCGATGAGAATAATTCCCTTTCGATGAGATAAATTTAGTCTGAGAGCAAGACAGCCTTAACCCAGCTGCATAATTCATTGGCAGCTTTAATCTTCAGCATGAATATTAGTGTACATTTCAGGGTTTACTGCATTTTTTAAACAAATGATACTTTAAGTTCAAAGTGAATATATTGTGAGTTGGCAGTTTGTAATACATTTTTCCCTAAAAAGGAAATCAAAATAAAATTCCTTTAGACCTTCTGATGTCAAGTGCAGACTTGAGAACAAACTGAATACAGAAAATGTAGGATAGGAATGCAGACAAACAGAAGTCAACACGATGCAGATATATTCAATAGACAGTCATGATCGACTTTTAATGAGCTGTAAAAGTATGGATGAACTTCCTTAAAAGGATATGCTAATTAATACAGGACACATCTACATGACGCAAAGGAATATATTTAGTCAATCACTGAAATGGTTTGCCTTCAAAATGTCCAACACCCCATGGTTTGTAAATGTCAAACATATATAGGAGTCTTTAGGCAGATATTATGATCTTGGGCAAATTTAAGACTTAGTTGTCTAGAGACACAGGCAGGTTTAATTTCTCTCTAAGTATTAATTTGGAGCCCTTGTCTATTTAGCTGGTGTATTTGCATATTTAGTCAAAAGGTGTGAGGAAGGCACACATTTGCAACTGGGTAATTTGTTGAACCAATATACCAAGTCTCATCATATCAACCATTTCCCACTTAAAACCACGTGCCTGGAATTTAAATACCTTAGGGTTTTAGAAACTTAGCAGAACCAAACACCTCTATGATACACTAGGCAATCTTTTTAGCTGCCTACTGATGAGTTGGCATGACAGGTAAGCCTAACGTTAATCTGCGTTGACCACCAATAAGGAACTGGCAAAGAATTTTTGCTTCTTTGCCACTGAAATCTTCACTTCAAACTTAATCTTTGTTCTTTTCTACCATCTTCTCCTCCTAGCATTTTATATCCTTTTCCCCCAAGTGGGCCATCTTCTTTTAAAATAGGAATGGTTCTAGAAGGAGAACAGCTGCAAAGGATTCTCAAACCTCGAAGAGGGGGTGATACCAATTTCATCTAATGAAACTAATACCAATTTCATCTGAACTAGTATTCCCATGTACTCTATAATGGACTCCGTGTCCTTGTATCAATTCAATATCTTGACTCTTCTTTGCCTAAAGAAGTATGAAGACTATGATTTCTGGACAGCGCCCGCTCTGGTAGACCCCTCTCAAGCTTCTTCAGTGTGTAAGGAACCCTGGTGTGAGGATTAAGAACTAATGACCTCCCAGATTTAAACACTTGTATTTTCACGACCACCCAGATTATGTTGGTTACAATGACCCCTAAACTAGCTGCATTGAATATCATGGCCTCCTCTTAACTATCTGGTGTTCAATTTGCCTTCATCCATAGAATAGCATCCTTCTGGTGGCTCAGAGGAGGTTTGACCATCCCACCCAGAGATGGGGGAGCTTTCAGGAAACGCTTCTGAAAGGAGGGGGCATCAGAGAACAAACCACAAGGGATTTTCTCTGAGTAACTATATATGCATTGCAGTTGAATAACATGATATTTTGCTTCTCAATAATCCATCCGTAACCAACAGATGCCATTCCTCCAGGATGAATAACTTGTGAAAAAAAATCATTAAATAAAAGTTGGTTAATTGCATTTCTTAAGAAATCCAACTTTTTAATGTTTCTTCTGAGAGCAGAACTGTAGTATAGTCAAGTGATCAATTATCTTTTTTTTCTTTTTCTTTTTTTTAAAGTTGCAGAATACAACATTTTCTTTCCTTAAAGGGCTGCAGACACATTCCCATTTCTTTCCATAAGAATAACTTGAAAAGGATGCAAAGTTACACAATCGACAATTCACTGCACACAAGCTGCTTTTGATTATATTGCCTCACAAACTAGATACTTTGCTGGGAAGCATAAAACTGTTTATCACTAAACATTTGAGATTACACTCAGATAATTTACACATAATTAGACAGAAGCCCACACTTCCGAGCAGTAGCATTACGTCCTCTCTTACAGACTATTCTTAAGAACATTTTTGGTAGCATAATGAGTATTTCATGAGGCTTTGTAATCAGTCTTAAGGTAGGTGGGAACAAAGGTGAATTACTCCTCAGCATGATCAAATCATTACATCATTCAGTGCAGAATAATGATGAACTGAGGTTAGGAGAGGTAACCTGCCCAGGTATTTGGAGGTATTAGGAAATTCTGGTCTTTTCCAGAGGCATAAAATGAATTAAGTGATCCTGTAGGAAGTAGAAAAAAAAAAAACAAAAACGAAAGAAATCAGCCAAGGAGGGAAGCCTCCTACTTAGATTTCCCTACCCTTTGCTCTCTATCAGGGAAGGAGATGAAAAAGCCAGAATATAGAGAAGGGAAGGAAAGCTAATGGTATTTTCTATCCACGGAGTCTCTCTTAGTCCTCACAGATGCTAAGCTCTTTGGGGTCTAGTCTTGTATTTTCTAAACATCTGTCCTAAGACACAATCAAACCTTTGGTAGGAAAAACCGAGCCAACTGTCTCCAAACAGACTGACCATCACTTAAATATATAGAGTCATTGGGGAGAAGAGGAACATGGGGGGTGGGGAAAAGTGTCACCATTTCATGATACAAAGACCAAAGCCAGAAATAGCTTGGTCTCTCGATACTGTATCGCTCTGCAGCCACACTTCAGACTTGGCACTGTGCCTCCAAGGGGTATTTCAAAATTGCCACCTTGCATGGTCCCTTCGAATCCACAAAGCTGGGTTGTCTGGTTTCCATTTATGGGCAAGGAATTATGTTTTGGTTTCTCTTTATATTGCCTTTTCAACCAGAGAGGGTCTATATCATGCGTTTATACATGAAATTTAAGCAGCTTATAATCTCAGCTATATTCAGTGTGTATCATGACACAATTGTGGATCTTTTTCCCCCCAGATTGTTTACAAGGAGAGTCAGCAAAGCCAAGCCTTACAGCAATCCTTGGAGCTGCTGTTCAGACCCTTGGCTCCAGGACCAATGAGACGGTATTCTCTGAGGGCTCACCCAGCTCTAAACTATGCGACATGGAAAGATACAGCTTCGAGATGGTCCCTTGGAGGCTGGAGATAGAAAAATAGATTTGGATGCTGCTGGCATACACAATCAAGACAATGCCTATTAATTTTATAACTACCATCTTGGAAGACAGTGTGTCCAGGACTCTGATTGTGTTCCCTGTGTCAGCTAAGCTCAACATTTATACAGATTTCATCTCAACATTTTGTCCAAATTCAGCAGGCTTTCCAGATCATGTTCTCCCTCACTAAAGAAAGCCAAAAATTAAAAACGAAACCCAAAATAACAATTTTCATGTAATTATGGAAGCAAATGTATGTATGTCAAAAACGTACGTATAAGAACATCTGTGCTATACTTGTTTATGTTAATGCCTGCAAATAATAGTTCCCAATAAAAATTTGATGAATAAATGAATGGTAAAGAACCAGAAGCAATGTACATGTCTAAAATAGGGGAAGGGTTAAGTAAAGGATAAATTGTTTGATATTTGAATATCATACAGCCATTTGAAAAGTTTTCAAGGAATGATGAATGGCATACACGGGAAATAACAATGGTGCAATGCTATTTTGGAACAGGTTAATAATGGATTGAATAATTTCAGTGTGTGCCTGTTTTCTCCCCTCCCTCCTTCTTTCCCTCTATCCCTCCCTTCTTCCCTCCGTCCTTTCCTTCCTTCCTTTCTTTCCATCCATCCAACCATCCATCCCAGATATAAGCAAAAGTGCACTGGATAATGGAAGTCCAGAGTTCTACTGGCTCAGCATTGCTTTCCTTACCCCCATCACTCCTTCTGGACCACTTACTCAGATTCTTGAGCTTCCTGAAATAGATTAGAAGCCAATGATCTCATCCAACCCTCCAAATCTGGACCATAAGGAAACTCGGTCCCAGAGAGAAGCTGTGATTCACTTCATGTTAGTGTCAGTAACAAGTTCAGAACAGAGAGGTCCCTATCTCTCAGGGGTCAACATATGTATGCATCCTCTGAGCTTAGGAAGAAAATGAGTTTCTTAAGCGAACAGCAGTGCGTGTGTGTGTATGTGTGTGTGTGTGTGTGTGTGTGTGTGGTACACTTTGCAGTTGGATTACTTCCTTATGTGTGTCCCTGAGCAAGGCAGTTAAGCTTTCCGAATTTCAGTTTCCTCAACTATAAAATGGGGACAAAAAAGTCATACCTCCTTTATGAGGTCGCTGTAAAGATTAAAGGACTTAATATAACTAGGGTTTATAATAGTATTTACCTGGAACATAGTAATTCCTCAATCAGCCTTAGCTAATTTTATATTATTTATTAATGTTGTTATTTCTATCTGAAAGGCTACATAAATCTCTTGGATAGACAAAGGTGGTATAAGCAAAGATCTCAATTCGTTTCCTGGATTTCATAAAGCCAGTGGGAAAATTCCACACTGTGTTGTTTTCCAGTGCTCTGTGTCATTTCAATTATTTAAGTGCTGAGCTTTACTTAGTGGAAAGGGGTATCTTTCACCCAGTGTTCAGAAACATGGAGATTTAATAAAAAGTATGACAGACTAATTAATACTACAGAAAAACAGAAACAATTGATGACATATTGAGAGAATTACATATTTGTGTATGGCAAATAATGAAATTATGCAGTAGCAAAGAAAGAGAATAACAAATGTGACACTGGGAAAATAAACAGTTTTATGAACAAGGCAATGAAATGGGCGTGGCAAAAGCCTTCTGAATTGTGCTGCCAGTGATGGAGTGTTTTGGTAAGACTACCAACATCCTATATTTAGAAAGAATGCTCACTTTTCGTCAGAACAAAGCCTCACAAATTGCAAAGCAATTTCTCTTACCCTTTCTCACTCATCCTCACAAAAATCCTGGAACATAGGTGTCTCCTTTTCAGTTTCTCAGTTGAGAAAGCCAAGGTAGAAAGAGGTGAAGCAACTCGCTCTAGGTCACCCGGATTCAATGAGGGAAGGCTGGCACTTGTCCTTCCATCAAGGCCAAATCTCAGTGACTCTTTACGCACCTGAGAATACCCCAAATGGACCCATTCTTGTTCCGAATGTATTTAAATGAAATGCTTAGAGATGAGACCCCACCAAGCCATCATCCAGAGCTTCAGTCCAACCTGAGGTCTGGTCGGGGTGTATGGAACCAGTAACCCAAAGATACAGCAAAGCGTAGTGTTTCCATAAGCACCACAGTCTGGGATCATTGGTGAGGATGAAGGGGGAGGCAAAGGAAGGAAGGAAGGAAGGAAGGAAGGAAGGACGGGAGGGAGGGAGGAAAAAGAAGGAAGAAAGAAGATAAAATAAAGTAGGATAAAATAAAGTTATTAGGGCTTCCCTGGTGGCGCAGTGGTTGAGAGTCCACCTGCCTATGAAAGGGGAAGGAAGGAAGGTAGGTAGGAAGAAAGAGGAACCGAGGGAGGGAGGAGGAAAACAAGAGCTAGACCTTCCGTGAGAGGAATATAAAGCAAGAGGATGTTCCTGAGAGGTTTCAGGAAGCGTGTGGGGAGCTTACAAGCCCCAAACACAGGGGATGCATAGGCTGTGATCACAAGCCCCCATCACCCTTTCTGCTCAGTAGTGTCTCTAATTTACAAGAAGAGTATGTAACTCCAAGGACGAGAAAGCAGCAAGAGTGTTGTAAGAGAGGAGGAGGTTTCCTGGAAGGCTGGGCACCCCAGGGATATCCAGCAGGTTTATAGGCACAGGGGACAAAGTGAGGAGAAGAGCTCCCAGGAGTAGCTCTGAGATTTTTCCCCAATGAAACTACTTAGTTATTCAGAATAAGATCCTAGAAGATGGTTAGTTGTGGGAAACTACTTGACTCTCTAGAAACACGACTGCTTTGCCCCCACCCCTGTGAAAACTTTTTCTAAAATCAGGGTTTCCCAACATCTGGCATGGGAGCCCTGGGTGGTACATCAGATGGTCTTAGTTGGTAGTCACAGATTTTTTTTTTTTTTTTTTGCGGTACGCGGGCCTCTCACTGTCGTGGCCTCTCCCGTTGCAGAGCACAGGCTCCGGACGCGCAGGCTCAGCGGCCATGGCTCACGGGCCCAGCCGCTCCGCGGCATGTGGGATCTTCCCGGACCGGGG
>NC_041227.1:52169470-52205737 GCF_002837175.3 Physeter macrocephalus | reverse complement strand
CATGTGGGATCTTCCCGGACCGGGGCACGAACCCGTGTCCCCTGCATCGGCAGGCGGACTCTCAACCACTGCGCCACCAGGGAAGCCTACAGATTTATTTTTAATATTAAGTTACTTGCATTGTGACGCTTCAGTTTATAACACTGGGTTTCTATTTACTGCGGTGACATAAATACATTCAGATAAAAGCAAATTAATTAGACATTTAGTAGATAATAAAACAGCAATAAAACAATAAGAAAATGGCCAACGTTATAGCAGTGGAACGCGGGTGACTGAAGTGTCACCTGCCTGCGTTTAAGGGTAATTTTTAAATGGGGAAGAAAGGAACTCTATGTATGGGGGGAGCGGGTGTTCATGTTGGCTCTTCCCACCAAATAGCACAGTTCCAGTGGTTCCAAGTCAAGCCTGTGTCTTTGAAGCTGAGAAGATGCTTGCAAATGTTCTCACAAACACAAAGGATGGAAATCAAACATTACGAAGTGCATGCAGATAAGAAAGGAGATCATGGGGCAGAATGTCCAAGTGCCCCCCATCCTCATTTAGGGGAAAAGCATGCTCCGAAAATGGACTTGAATCTTATATTTAGCCTCCACGCATGATCCTTCAAAATGTGCACAATGTGATACTCTCTATTTCAGGTCTTCTTTAGAACTATGATGCAATGCAGCAAAATAAGGGAAGCTTAAATTACCTCGCTGTTTAAGCAGGGCTAATAAAGACACAGGTCCTGACTTGCAAACATCTATGTCTTCCAAATGGCTCGGGACATAGCCCCACCGTGACCCTCAAGCCTCTTCTACTTAACAGGATAGGAAGGGGGTTCCCAGATGTGGAAGGAATTTTAGTTAAAAAATAACGATGGTATCGAAAGGAAGGTTTTAGAGAGTTGGTCCAGAAAGGGAGAAAGTGGGGTGGTTGACAGGGAGAGAGGAGGAAGGCCAGCAAGCTAACGGTAGATGCAAACTCAAGCACCTGTTGGGATCAATCAGACGCGATAAATTATTGAAATGAACAGTAGTGAATGTTTCCAGAGCTTCTGTTTTAAAAGAGAAGGTGGAACCCAGATTTTTGTGTGATGACAACAAATTCAGTACTCCAAGCACTATACATATGAAATAAGATAAAAGTGGGCTTTGGGCTGCTTGGAGATGAGCCAGCACTGAGCAACCACTGAATTGAAGGTAGATGTGACTTTGGCCACGTCTATCTTCCTTATCATTCCCAGATGTTTTCATTTCTATTACATTTCTGAAAATTCCTTCCATAAGGGAAAGATTTATTTAGAATAGTCAGTAGAGTTTTGTTGTTGTTGTTGTTGGGGTTTTTTTAATCCAAAGCCAGAGAGATGCTTCTGTTGGTCACTCACATATTCGTGTGAATTGCTTTAATCAGATTGCTTTCCTGACTCACATCCAGCTGAGAGGGTCTTTTCATCTTGCCTGCTCCTCCCTGGAGGCAGAATAGAGCTGGAGCTTACAGACTCAGGGGATATATTGGCTGGGCCAGATTCCAGTAATAGCTCCACTTTTTACCAGGTAGCATTAGTTGCTCAATTTGTAAAGTGAGGTTAAAAGTACCTACCTCCTAGGATGGCTGTTATACATGAGGGCATCACACATGTTTGTTACTTGCATTACTAAACAGCCAAGTTAAAAAGGGGGAGTTTTAAACAAGGATGTAAGAATATTTGCCTCTCAAGTTGATACAAGTGTAAAATAATACAGGCAGACCTTGTTTTTTTGTGCTTCACAAAGAGTGTCTTTTACAAAGTAAAGGTTTGTGGCCACCCTGTGCTGAGAAAGTCTATAGGCACCATTTTTCCCAGCGGCATTTGCCCACTTCCTGTCTCCGTGTCACATTTTGGTAATGCTCGTGATATATTTTTTCATTGTTATTATATTTGTTATGGTGATCAGTGATTTTTGATATTACTATTTCAAGAAAGATTATGACTCACTGGAGTTTCAGATGATGGTTAACAACTTTTAGCAATGAAGTCTTTTAAATTAAGGTAGGTATTGACACATTGTTTTTATATATAATGCTACTGTGCATTTAATAGACTACAGTATAGCATAAATATAACTTTTATATGCACTGGGAAACCAAAAAAATTGTGCAACTTGCTTTACTGTGATGTTTGCTTTATTGTGGTGGCCTGGAACTGAACTTGTAATACCTATGAAGTGTGCCTATATCAAATAACATGGGCAATGACGAGATGAGATGGCATCCTAAAAGACTACCATTATGGGATGTACACGGCCAACTGGTTTAACCAGCAACTGCATGAAATCTATTCAAGAGGTATAAAGCTGCTCATATCTTTGACCCCAAAATAACACTTTTTAGAATTTAGTCCAAGGAAGCACTCAAGAATCTAAACAAAGGCTTGCATAAAAGAATGTTCTCTGTGGTATTATTAGTAATAATAGTAAGGGAGAGGGAGACCAAAGAACAAATTCTTAAATGTCAACGGTGGAGACAAATTCTGGTACTGTAGAAAGTTATGGAATCATTAAATATAATTTTGAAAAATGATTAATGGCATAGTAAAATGTGCATGTTTTAATGCCAAGTTAAAAACGTAGGATAACTTTTGAAAATACAGTCTAATATTGTAAAGGTACACGTACACACACACACACACACACACACACACACACACACACACAACACAAAACAGACCAACGAGAAATATTAAAATGTTAAGAATGTGATTCCAACTATATGACATTCCGGACAAGGCAAAACTATGGAGACAGTAAAAAGATCAATGGTTGGGGCTTCCCTGGTGGCGCAGTGGTTGAGAGTCCGCCTGCCGATGCAGGGGACACGGGTTCGTGCCCCGGTCCGGGAAGATCCCACATGCCGCGGAGCGGCTGGGCCCGTGAGCCATGGCCGCTGAGCCTGCGCGTCCGGAGCCTGTGCTCCGCAACGGGAGAGGCCACAACAGTCAGAGGCCCGCGTACCACACACACACAAAAAAAAGATCAATGGTTGGAAGGGGTTGGTGAGGAGGGCAGAATAGGTAGCGTACAGGGGATTTTTAGGGCAGTGAAAATCCTCTGTATGATATTCTAATACTCTAATGGCATGTCATTATACATTTGTCCAACAAACCCAGAGAATCTCCAAGACCAAGAGTGAATCATAATGCTAATTACGGACTTTCGGTGATGATGATGTATCAGTGTAGGTTCATCGATTCTAACAAATGTGCCACAGGGGTGTGGGATGTTGATATCAGGGAGGCTGTGCATGTCGAGGGCAGGAGATGTACATGAAATCTCTGTACCTTCCTCTCAATTTTGCTGTGAACCTAAAACTGCTCTAATAAAATAAAGTCTGAATTAAAAAAAAAAAAGTTAAGAGTGATTACTTTGGGGCAAAGGGCAGCTGATAAGTGATTTTTGCTTTTGCGTGAGTTTCTAAATGTTTTTCAAATGAAAATATGTTGTTTTTCTAAGCAGAACATTATTAAAAATGGGTTTAAAGGGTGTGCGTGTGTGGAGTGGGAAACATTGAGAAGTTGAGGAAGAAAATGTGAAATAAAGAACCAAAATGCTATATACTCTATGCTATGAATTCTGGGTGAGAAAAAGGCTAGATCTGAGGTTGGGGTATTAATTCCCAAACAAAACATGGATAGGATTGAATTATAGTTATACGAGCTCAAGTAAATTAACTTACTGTAGTCACAAGATAACTCCAAACCATCAGGAGTGTAATCTATTGTTTATTAGCTGCAAAGCACAAGGCAATTGGTAATTCAAACTCCTTATTAGAACGTGTTACTTCACAGGATCTTCGGAAAGAGATGTAATGCACTCCTGAGAAGGGGCGATTTGGGTTTGAGGAAGACCCACAGGTCCTTCCAGACTGCAAGTAACTCCCAAGCCCTTTTTGCCCCAAGAGCCACGAGCAATCGGAGAGCTCGGGAGAAAGACAGCGGCCCCTACCGTCCATTCCCCACATAACATCCAAAATACTGTGAAAATGCAAATTACTCCAGTGCTTCTGACTCAGCTGAAGTCCTCCCGTTGCATTTAGAATAAAACCCAAACTCTTTATTACGGGGCCACGATGCTCTACTTTGCTTACCCCTTTCCAGGCCCCCTGGTCTTCTCCCTGCTCCCCTGTTCACCCTTTTTCTGTGCTGGTGGCCCTTTTGAACCTGTTCTCTCTCGGGCACAGCTCTTCCCAACGCTGGCTTCGTTTCATCCCATCTCAAGCCTCAGCCCAGGAACCTGTTCCAAGTGTCCTCTGAAGACGGTTTCCAACATTATAATCCCTGTTCCAGCTAATCCCTGTACTCTAGTCAGGTTTTGTTTTGTTCTTTCTCTTTCTACCACTTACCGCTGCCTGAATTTATCTGACATTATTAACATTATTTTGCTTCTTTGCTGTCATAGCGAGAGAGAAGGTAAGCTCCGTAAACACAGGGGCTTCGTTTCTCTTGTGCATCACTGTTACGGACTGAATTGTATTGCCCCCACCCCACCCCCAAATTCACAGGTTGAACCGATAACCCCCGATGTGATTGCATTTGGAGATGGGGCCTTTGGTAGATAATTAGGTTTAGACGAGGTCATGAGGGTGAGGTCCTCCTCTCCACCCCGACCTCATCCATCTTTTTCTACCATGTGAGAAAGTTGCCAGCCTGCAACCAGGAGGCGGACTCTCACCAGAACCCGCCCATGGTGGTACCCTGCCTTGGACTTCTGGGCTCCAGAACTGTGAGAAAATAAATGTCTCTTTTGTAAGTCACCCAGTCTGTGGGAGTTTGTTATGGCAGCCTGAGCTGAATCAGACAACTAGCATACCTTTAGTGCCTAGAACAGAGCCTGGTATCTACTAGGCATTCGATAAATATTAATACAGAAAGGGTTTGGGGGTTTACAACGCTCTTGACAAAGCAGAAACAATGGGAGTGACCCACTTAAAAGTTCTGGGGGTCCCCCATTTGGAAAACACAAGTGCATTCGGCCAAGAATTGCTTGCTGGGGTTGATTTGGGGGAGACAGAAAGTGTTGACTTCTTCTTGGTCTGTTGAAGCTTCCCATGTAAAGTTGAACTGGGAGGTGTAGGTTTCAAATGGACATATATTAACTTTTTTAAAAAAATTTTATTTTACATTGGACTGCAGTTGATTTACAATGTTGTGTTACATGGTTCAGGTGTACAGCACAGTGATTCAGTTATACATACACACGTATCTATTCTTTTTCAAATTCTTTTCCCTTATAGGTCATATTATAGAATATGGAGCAGAGTTCCCTGTGCTGTAGAGTAGGCCCTTGTTGATCCATTTAGGTTATTATAGAATATTAAGCAGAGTTCCCTGTGCTTTACAGTAGGTCCTTGTTGGTTATCTATTTTAAATATAGTAGCGTGTATATGACTTTCTCACTAACTTTTTATGCTCCACATGCTTTAGAATTTAGACCACGTAGGCAAATTACGGCCCAGGAGCCATATCTGTCCCGATGTCTGTTTTTGTGCAGCCAATGAGCTAAGAATGTTTTTTACATTTTTAAATAGTTGAGAAAAATCAAAAGAAAAAGAATCCTTCGTGTCACATGAAAATCATATGAAATTTCAATTTCGGTGACCATAAATCAAGTTTTATGGGAACACAACCATGTTTATTTGTTTATATATTCTCCATGGATGCTTTTGTGTTGCAGTAGCAGATTTGAATAATCGTGGCATGGAATGCAAGGTTCGCAACCCCTGAAATATTTTCTCTCAGGTCTTTACAAAAAACCCCAGCTCAGACACTTAATAGCTGTGTGAGTTTGGGCAAGACACTAGACTTCTCTGAGGCTTAAGTCTCCTCTTGTAAGCTGAGGGCCATGGGTTTTGTCTCACATAGCTATTGTGATTTTATCGCAATGCCTTGAAGAAATATGAAATCTGCTTTTCATTTGCTGTGTCATTTGTTTGTACTTTAATGCTCAGTAGCTCTCCTTGGGTTTATCGATCTTGTATTTCCTCCTGCCTAGTCCACTCCCAGCTTCCTTCACATTTACCTTGTGTTTTTGAAGGAACACAGCCTAGTGGATCAGTGCTTGGGGTCTGCAGTTTGGCAGTCTGACCCTTTAATTTCTAAGCTTCCTCTCTTTTGCTGAAAAGGGGATGACAAGGGTTGCTGTAAATATGAAAGATAACAATCATCTAGGCACGTGCCTGACTGGGTGGGTGTGAGCTCTGGATCATAACAAGGATTCAGCCAGATCCCCAAGTTCCCTTGGTGTTTATTTTGTCCTTTCAATTTCATCATTCCTTCTCCTATCAGCCCATCACTTCTTCTAGCTCAGCCATCCTCTCTAGTCTTGGAGCCTGGACCCAGATCATCCAAGGAACACTTGGTGCCACATCCCAGGGACTCTGATTTAAACTGGGCTGTTCCAGGGCCAGGCATCAAAACTAGTTACAGACCCTTTAAATTGTTCTTACACCAAGCTAGGATTGAGAATCAGTGGTTCTAGTCTCTTGATAACACCATTCCTGGAAGTATCAAAACTCTAGGGGATTTCAAGGGCCCACACATGCCTAATGAGAGGACCAAACAAAGTGTCTTTGACTCCCATGTGTTTCTTGGGTACTGAGGATGGTTGCCAGGTGCCTTCGTGTTGCTGGAGGTACCAGGAAAAGTGACTCATGGCTCTTGCCTCAAGTGGCTCAGAATCTAACAGAGAACACAGATGCATGTTTGAAACATCCGCAACAGGATTCAATTTGTCATTTACTGCGTGTCTAAAAAAGGCACGAGGGTCGTGGCCGGTTAGCTCAGTTGGTTAGAGCGTGGTGCTCATAAAAAAGGCACAAGGACTAGGCAGACACTCGGCTGGACTTCATGAGAGCCTGGCAGGGGGGTGGGGAGGGGAGAACAATCATTCTACCTTCAAAGCCTGCGGACAACTTCAGACTCCTTTCTTGTGGCCCACCACCTTCCTACCACCAGGGTACACTGGGGCCCCGGGGAATTCCACCTCTTGTCCAATGCCACCAAACTGCAGGTCCTTCCAAGCAGGTTCTGGTTTTCCAATAAGAACAGTAAGTTCCAGTAAGTTTCTCTCTCCTCTCCCCTCTCTGCTACTCAGTACTCTTGCACCCTAGTGTTCAGACTAATTTAGAAAAAGAAATGGATTCCCAAGCCTACGACTGCCTTGGCAACAACTCTTCTGCCCCCTCGGTGCATGCCGGGCATGGCATCTTCCCTTCAGCGATGGCCAAGACACCTGTTGATTAGCCAGCCACCTCCGTGTCCTCCCCTGCCCCCCTAGCAGGTGGCAGACGGTGCCTGGAGAGAGCTAGAAAGGTTATGATGATAGCCTGAGGCAGGAGGGGATAAAAGTTGGATACAGGATGAGGTTCAATGGTTGGCCCATATGCTAGGGCACCATGGGTGGATGTATAAGTGGTTGACGGCAGTAGGGAAAATTCTGACATTCTTTTTCTTCCAATATATGCATCCACGTCTGCCTAACGCTCATCACGCATTTTCCTGTGCCATATTTCCCAAAAATGGTTCCCCAAAGGCGGAAAACACTGAAACCTTCAAAAGAGAAGTCAACTGTTTTCCTCATTAATATAAAGAAGGAACCAGTATGGAAAAGGATAAGGAGGAAAAGACAGAGCAAAAGTGGGACTCGACAACAGCCACTACTCCACCCCTGAAGGCATGACTTGCAGTGGTCCTCCAACCTGTCTGGGCATTAGAATCACCTGGAGGACTTCTCACACCGTAGAAGCCCAAGGGGCCTCACATTTTGACCAGATGACCCTGAAACTTTGGGAACGGGGTCTGGCATCAACACAGTGCTTTGAAACCTCTCCAAGAGGACTCTAGTGTCAGGTTCATATGATCGTACTTTGTTCTCCCAACCATCCTATGAATAGATAGGATAGAGTTTGCTGCCCTAAAGTCTGGGCCTCACCATGTTGGTGGTGTTGATGATGGTGCAACCACAAGCCGAGATCTCCTGAGGGCCCACCATGTATCAGTTCCACTTTATACATCATATACTGCTTCCTTTAATACTCAGCACTATTTCACAATAGAAGGTGAAGGCTCAGAGATGCTAAGTGACTCGCCCAAATTTACACAGCCGAAACATGCTAGGGCTACAGCGGGAATCCTGGCAGCCTGGCTCTGCTGGAAATGTCACCTAGAGCAGAAGTGCTGACACGATGCCACTGTTCCTCTAAATTTCTCTCTTTCCATTTTCTGTTATTCCTCAGGTTGAGTAGTACAGGCCCTGCTGGTCTTGGGGGGAAACTTCCTCCATCTCCCAAAGAGACTCAAATCCTTGGCAGTGAACTTTCCTGACCCTTGAAGGGACAGTGAGACACTTAACCAGAGCCTAGCACTTACCCTAATCAGGGGGCCAACCCCAGTGAGTGCATCAGAATTCCCCCTGGGCCTTAATTAGATACGGGTTCCATAACTCTCACGCTGGGGTCGATAGAAAAGCAATTTTTCCATTTGGTCTCTCTGAGGACCCTGCTTTTCTGCCAGCCCAGGGAGGTAGCCCATGCATGTGGTATACCCGGAGGTCAATAAAAAGCTTTAGAATCCTTCAGAATTGAGTGGAAAATATTCTCATTATAACATTAGAGAAACTTAAAAAAAATAAATCAATGAAGTAATGGGATATAACACCGAATGAGCCCTTTAGGTAGACTCAATTGTTTTACCCACATAAAGCCTCTGGATGATGCATAATGGAGATGCAATGAGTTATTCACTGAAGATGCAGCCTGCCTGGGAGATCCAAGGAGATGAGTAGCAGTTAAAGGGGGAGGAAGGATCTCAATAGGAATGAAAACAGAAACCAAAGATGATCTTATCCCCAAAGTCAAAACTAGGGGTTTCATGGGTGATTTGGAGGATGGTTGATTTTGTTTGTTTCTTTCACTGTTGTTGCTGTTGTCATGTTTTAGAGAAACTGTTCATGGAATTTTAATAAAATACACGTTGCATTATTTCACCTTTTAATTAAGATCAAGAGTGAAGCATGCCTGGATTACTGAGAAGCCTAAATTAGCAGCTAAAAGGCAATGCAGTTCTATTTCTCCTAAACACAACAACTTTCATTAAGTTAACAGCATGTCATTCCATGGTGATCCCGAAAGACTTCTGATTTGATTTGGGGATAAGAATATTATTCATTCTCTCTCAAGTCACAATGTTTGAGGACCTATGTCCACTGTGTATGGTTAGGTACTTACAGAAACAAAGACGTGAATAGAGAGTTTCTGTTCTTGTGGGTCTTACATACTACTATAAAACATAAGCCATGCATTGCAGAAAAGTATTGGGAACAAGTAGTTGAGAATGTGAAACTGCTAAGCCAAAGAGGGAATGGATAATACCAGTATACAATGACAGGCATCCTTTCTCCTAGAATTGTTTGCCAAGTGCCCTGTATGTATTAGGCACTTAATACACTAGGTATACGAGATTCTTACTATACACACATACAGTTATCCTTCCTGGGAAAATGTTGTATTTTAGAAGTTTCCCTCCTTCCCCATTAACTCACCAGCTCTTTTTTTTTTTTTTTTTTGCGGTACGCGGGCCTCTCACTGCTGGGGCCTCTCCCGTTGCGGAGCACAGGCTCCGGACGCGCAGGCTCAGCGGCCATGGCTCACGGGCCTAGCCGCTCCGGGGCATGTGGGATCTTCCCAGACCAGAGCACGAACCCGTGTCCCCTGCATCGGCAGGCGGACTCTCAACCACTGCGCCACCAGGGAAGCCCAACTCACCAGCTCTTGATAAAGCATGTGGCATTGTTAATACAAGCTGGCCCCATGGCTATGCGAGTGATTCATAAACATCAGAAAATGGTCACTTCACAAGTAAGTGATAAAATTTCAGAAGCTATAGGCTTGTTTATTAGGGGGAAAAAAACAAGGAGAGAAAGTATTGAAATTTAAACTGCTTTTTTTTTTTAGTGTTAAATAAAAATTTATTAGATTTTTATTTCATAGTAAAGAACATAGGCTCATTCATCAATGTTTATCTAGCAATGCTTTTTATCTTAGTTTTCCAATACCGTGAATTTATACTGACCACTTTCTGTTTCTCTCAGTAAATGATGTTCCCCACGTTCAAAGGAGTGCTTGCATCACCACTAAATGCAAATGGTTACAGGATTTTGTGCAAAAGGGAGAGGGGGAAGTCTGACTCACTTAGAAAATAAATAAAAGAAAACACAGCCCTAGGACTGTGTTATGTTTGATGTGTGCTGTGAACAATTGAAACCCATTCTCTTCTGGTTCAAGATCATGGTATACAGATTGCCAACAAACACATGAAAGGATGCTCAAACATCACTAATCATTAGAGAAATGCAAATCAAAACTACAGTGAGGTATCACCTCACACCAGTCAGAATGGCCATCATCAAAAAATTTACAAACAATAAATGCTGGAGAGGGTGTGGAGAAAAGGGAACCCTCTTGCACTGCTGGTGGGAATGTAAATTGATACAGCCACTATGGAGAACAGTATGGAGGTTCCTTAAAAAACTACAAATAGAACTACCATACGACCCCACAATCCCACTACTGGGCATATACCCTGAGAAAACCATAATTCAAAAAGAGTCATGTACCAAAATGTTCATTGCAGCTCTATTTACAATAGCCAGGACATGGAAGCAACCTAAGTGTCCATCAACAGATGAATGGATAAAGAAGATGTGGCACATATATACAATGGAATATTACTCAGCCATAAAAAGAGCTCAGTGCTTAGTGACCACCTAGAGGGGTGGGATAGGGAGGGTGGGAGGGAGACGCAAGAGAGAGGGGATACGGGGATATATGTATGGATATATGTAGACATATAGCTGATTCACTTTGTTATACAGCAGAAACTAACACAACATTGTAAAGCAATTATACTTCAATAAAGACGTTAAAAAAAAGAAAAGAAAAGAAAAAAAAGATCATTTAAATGTGTGTGCCTGGGAGATGGCGGTGTTTTGCTTGGGCTTAAGCCTCTCTTTGCAGTTGGTTTCCTTCTAGCAAAGGTTTCCACCCTTCAGTTTAACTGTACGGCATCAGAGAGAAAGGTTCTTGCCCTACTCATAACTTCAGTGTGATGGTGGGAGAGAGGTCTCTTGGTGTCAACAGTTTCTCTCCAGGTGACAGACTGATAGCTCTGGTCAACAGGGTTAAATTGCTTCTGGGAACTTTTCATAAAGTAGGGTTGCTTCATTTTGGCTACTGGTTTTCTCAAAAGGGGAGGTGATCACTAGTTTAAAGAGGGGCAAGCGATGAGGGGATACACACACTCGGAAAGGTAGGTACTATTGTCTCCAGGGAAACAGGACCTATATTTCTCCCACCTAAAAACTTCACCTGAGGTGAAACCAGAGTACCATCTGACGAATGTTAAATCAGAGTCTCTTACTTATAAATTCCAAGGCGGCTATGACATCTGTTGGAAGAACCCATTCTCAGTCAGTTCAAAATCAGCAGTAGTTGCAGCCACGAATAATGTTGAGGTCAGTAATGGGCAGATGCATGATATTAAATGGCCCTAATAGAATAGCAACCATGACCTCTGCATTTCATTTGAAATTCAGCCATCATGTTAGTAAAATAATACAGTATGGGATGGATCCTGTTTTGCTAACATGATGTGTAGATCTCTGATACAAATCTTACTTATGAGTAAACTACAAATGTGCCAGCTCTGATATATTTTTATGTACATGTACTATAATACTTCATAATCTACATGCAGTAATCCCTCACCTTGACCGAGAGAGAGAGAGAGACAGAGACAGAAAGGAGAGAGAGAGACAGAGACAGAAAGGAGAGAGAGAGGGGGAGAGAGAAAGAGAGAGGAGATTGCAAAAGACAAATAATGGACCTAAGTGAAATAGCATCTCACATCTCCCCAAGTTGAGTGTACTTGGACATGAATCTCAAATATCCAGTCAATAATTATAGCCATTAACATTCCTTCCTATTATTTGTTGCTCATTTTAATGTTCAAAATATGGAGACTCTATAAATTGACTAGAATAATTAATAAGAAATATCCTGGAATGAAAATGCAATTAAGGTCTCTACAGCATGTATATGGATGCTTCTGCTGGTTGCAAATTTTAACCACAGATCCCTAAAGACTTCCACAAGAAAATAGTTAAGAAATTATGGCTGGCGCCTATGAAAGCTGCGAATTATAAACAAACATTTTCATGAACAGAATATGGCCAACTGAATTTTATTTTTCAGCGCAGTGATCTTCGCCTAAAGCTACCAGTTCTGCTGATTACATTAAACATTTCAAATGTCAGGGTTTTGCCGATACAGAATTCCTTCATTAGGTACAGCTCAGCTGCCTCACCTCCCTCCGCTCCCTTGAAAGTGGGAGATACAGAGATGGAATCTCCTTGTAACCAAATCATTCCCAGCCCAAAGAGTAGCAGAACCCAGCCAGAATGCAGGGCCTTCACATTTAATTTCCTTAGCTAAATGCTTGCTATCTGCGGTGAGAGCCCTCGCAGTCCTCAAATCTTTCATTCAAATCTGCGGCGTTCCACTGAAATTCTGACAGAGGCGACATCTATGCAGAACAGAGGAGGGATTTCCAGATGGCAGAGAAATAAATGTGGTTCCCAGGCAATCAAAGGATTGGTACAGATGAGAGTTTGAAGTGAAATCTCACCTTGGAAGAGTGGTTCTTAAGAGAGGTCTCTTGGCGGGTGGGGGACAGGGGTGGACCGTGGCTTGGTGGGGGGGGGGAATCGAGAGGTTTCTAGGGGAACAAGCACAAGCACAGAGAACTGATTAAGCAGATGAAAACAGGGGGGATGGCTTTCTGACAGAGTTAAACACATCCAGCTCTCAGTGGCTCCTATTTCACAGTTTGCAATCAGTACATTTTCAATCCTGTGATTTAAGAAATAAAAGGGAGAGGTAGAGGGGCAGCAAGTTTCACCAGGTTGCCACGTAATTTTACCCCCAGGCGGTGACCTCAGGGTGGTGGGAATCACACAGGAAATGTGTGGGTGCCGGGAATGGAGAAGGATGCTCTTACTTCCTCAGCTGGGGACTGTAGCATGACCCCCGGGAGGGGAAGATATTACCGATTAAGTCTTAATGAGATTTTCTGATAGAGAAACAGTTGGACCGGGAAGGGTTTTCTGAAGGCAATTTCATTCAGTTCCACAACTATTTACAGAGGGACTACGGCATGTAAAGCCAGAGCCATGCAAAGCTCCAGACACCACAGGGAACAGAATCATGAACGGTGCCCTGTCTTCAAGGAGGGTCAGATCATCGGGGAGAGGAGACAGGACCAGAATGAGTAACAGGACCAGCCTAGCCATGGGAAGTGCCATGAGAAAGGTATAGAGAACCTCCCCCAGGTGGTCAGGGAGAAGGGAAGAGACTCGGGTTTCAAGATGCTGTGGTTTTCAGATCAATCAACTTGCTGTGGTTGGAATACAGAAATGAAAGGGACCTAACCTACAAGGGAAAAAACAACACAAAACCTGTGGGTTGGAAATTTAGGGAGGTGGGTGACCATTGGCCCAAGATGCTAGGTTAAGCATGAGTCACAGAGAAACTCCTGTCACTGACATTTACATGGATGAGCACAGCCATGCATTCTCAATGGGGGATAACATGATTTTGCTCCTTAAGGGGGTGAAAATTGGTTCTTGGTGGGAGGGGGCAAAAAAATCTTATATGTTACAATGGTTTGAGACTCTCCAGAGGGCCACTCTTCATAATCAGATATACAGCACACTGGTGGAATTAAATAGAATGCGGGGAGGGAGGATGACTAGGAAAACAATTGTCTAGAAAGGCTTGTTGGTGAAGGGACAGCAATAATGACAAAAGACTGAGAACTACTAGCCGAGTCTCTCCCATGACAGCTGCCTCTGTCTCTCAAAGAGACTGAAAATGAATCTGGGGCAAGTCCTCAACCCTCTGGCATGCAAGGAGGCTTCTCCAGAGACCCACGTCCTGACTGTGGAGATGTGGCTTAACCTCTCTCCTCTCCGCAGCTCTAAGGGTGAGACATTTTGGAGAAGGGGGTGACAGAGAGGGAAGGCAAGGGAGCACAGAGGAGAGTCAAGATCAGACAACTCCCAGCTTCTTTCCGCCACTGAAAATAGGTCACGGATTTACATTTTGCATATTTATTTTTAAAAGTGTATTTTAGAAGCTCACCACTCCCTCTGAAAAATGAATGATGTCTTTAATAGTTTATTTTAATTCCAAATTACAAAGGCGGTATGTATCCATGATGGAAATTTGGGAAATGCAGAAAAGACAAAAGAAGATAATAAACTAACACCAACCAACGCACGTAATCCTATTATCCCGAAGAAACACTTCACGATCTTATGATATTTCCCCTAGACCAGTGCCACCCAACAGGGTAACTGCGAACCACACGTGGCTACTTAACCCTCGAAATGTAGTTGATCCGAATCGACGTGTGCTGTCAGTGTGAAATGTGCACTGGATTTTTGAAAGCTTAGTGTAAAAAAAATAAAATATTTCATTAATATTTTTTATACTGATCTCATATTGAAATGATACTATATTGGATATGCTGTTTTAAATGAAATAGAGTAAAATAATCTCAACTGTTTCCTTTTACTTTGTTTAATGCCACTACTAAAAAGTTTAATATTTACATATATGGCTTGTACTATATTTCCGTTGGACAGTGCTGGTCCAGACCTTACTTATGAATGCACGTGTGTACACATTCATATACATACCTTAGCCAATAGATACTGAGGTGTAAACTCTTTCGCAATCTCTTTTCTACTATATATAAGTTGGACATCTATCTTGGCAATACATATTTCATTTATGTTTAAAGTGAATGTTTAAATGCTAACTAATGTTGCATTACATGATCATAACTAAATGTATTAAACCAATCCCCTATCAGTGGATACTTAGATAGTTATCAATTATTGACTATCCTCACAACTTTGCAATCAACATCCTTTTAACCACATCTTTGCACACAAAGCTTCCACAGCAGCGTGGTAAAGCAGAAACAGCACTGAGTTTAAGGCCAGACAATTCCTGATTCAAATCAATCTCAGCCTTTAACTAGCTGTTTAACATTAGGCAAATTGTACCTCCACCCTCAGGTTCACTGTCTAAAACAGGAGCAGTTTCACTATTTTTCAGCCCTGTTGAAAGAATCAGAAATGGCATTGTTTGGGGGCACACTTGAGACACTCAGTGAATAACAGGTAACATTTTTAACACTGTAAATAAAACAAGAAAGACGCTATTGCTAGAAAATTCCAGAACTGCAGACACTCACACCACAACAAATAAAATTACAGAAACTATAGAAAATGACTTCATATTAAAGGCCATCAGTGAGTATCTGAGTTGAAATTTGAAACGCCTAGAGAGATTGTACAATATCCACTAATCATGCTCTCACTGGGAAATTTTCACAGATTTAAGACCAAAATCACTCATCCCAGAGTTCCAACCCTCTTCCTCTAGGTCAGCCCTGAGTGGAATATATCATAAGGTACCGTTCTAGGTAGACGTAATCATGCTTCAGAGACATAATGCTTACAGTTTAGTCTGATGATAATAACAATTCCAAACTAGGCCTGTGAATGTCCAGCTTAGATGTGAATGGCTTTCACCTCTGATAGGAAGACAGAGCTGGGGTGCAACATCACTCCTTTTAGAAGAGGCAGCACAGAGGATCATAACCTGGGAGGCATATGATGATGTTCCGGCACAGTTAGATAAATGACAAAATGGCACGCGGAATGGGTATGTATTGATAATGAAGAAGGGAACAGAACATGCTGGCATCTTGGAGGGGTTGATCAGGCCATTGATACATTCATGATGGAGACTGACTTGGGCCATCAAAGACATGGGTTGATAATCCAATAACCTCAATTAACCTAAGGAAGCCCAGAGTTGGTCTTGCCACTGGATGAGTCATCTAAGAAACAGTCAAGTGGCTAAGAGTAAATAAGTCAAGAACTTCTTTACAGAGTGATTAACCCTATGAGTCCTGACAGCCAAGCAGCTTCTACTGGGATCCTTATTCCTCCAGCACTTAACTGTGCAACTTTAGCCAAACTATTTAACCTCTTTTCTCATCGGTCTCCTCAGTGCCAAACGGTGGGGTCAAGGGTTGATGTGAGGATTAAAATAATAATGAAAAGGCCGAGGGCTTGCTTAATGTGGTAGCACAACACCGACATAGAGTAAGCTCTCAAAAATATCAGGAGTTCTGTAGGTTCCACTACTTCTAAGTCTTGTGCCATCTTTTTTCTTTCTTTTTTTCTTTTTTTTTTTTTTGGCTGTGCTGTGCAGCCTGCAGGATCTCATTTCCCCAATCAGGGATTGAACCTGGGCCATGCAGTGAAAGCCCAGAGTCCTAACCACTAGGCCACCAGGGAACGCCTGTGACATCTTTTAAAGACAACACTGATTTGCTGTCTCAAATTCTGATATACCCTTCTCCTGATACAATAAAGCTCCTAGGTAAAGACCTTACAGACTTAGGTACTGAACATACATAACATGAAATCCTACAACAGGCATTTCTCAAGAGCTCTCATGCACAGAGCTAGGGCTCAGTGTTAGAGACACAACAAGACAAGATCTCTGCCCACCCCCCCGCCCCCAAGGAGCTCACAGCCATAACTAGGTAGCATGATAAGTCACGAGAGGGTTGGCACAGAGTACTATGTGGTGATGGAGAAGGCACCCAATTGCTAAGAAGCTGGACAGAGAGGGGCGACGCTAAAGATTAGGCGAGATGGGCAAGGAGCAGTTTGCTGGGGATAAAAGAAAGAGGCAGGAGGTAAAAGCATTCAGACAGAAAAATACTTCCAGAAAAGGCATGGAGGTGAGAGTGCCTTTTGGGTTTTGGGGGAGGCATGCGGTTAGAAGGGGAGGGATGGTGAGAGTCAAGGCTGGAGAGGTGGGTGGAGGTTCGATACGGAAGACTTTGGGAGCTCAGACTTGACCCTGAGGGCTACGAAGAGCCTTGCTTGGTTGTTAAACTAGAGGGCACCACGCAAAGCAGAACCAGAAACCAGAGCCTGGCGTTTTCTGCTTTTTCAGCCTTGAGGCCACTGGCATTGACATGAGTTTCTGAGCAGCTTCTCATAACAGAACTGACTGAATGATTTGTCCATTTCTCCCCCAGGAATATACCTGTGAATGGAGAAGCAGTTGTGAACCACACCCTCTATGGTCTTGGTCCTTGCTTCTCACAAAGAGACAAGACAAGTATGGATTACACTTTAACAGAACTGGCAGAATGCAAACAGATTGACCCAGATATGTTTGCTGAGTCCAGCGACACTGTGTTTAAGAAGTTATTATAAGAGAGTAAACAAAGAAGAGGGGAAAGAAGCAGAAAGCTTATTTACCCAGAAGGGCTTATTATCAGAGGTTAAGATGCTGAACTTCTTTTAAAATGTGTGCACGCATGTTTAAAAAATTGACAAAATGTGTGTAGTCACACACACATACACACACACACACACACACACACACACACTGTGGAGGCTCTAAGATTATGGCTGTGACAAATATGGGAAGGAAGTTACAGTAGCGGAAAGGCTATTTGGTCTAAAGCCAGAAACCTGGGTTCAAATCCCTCATTTGACACTTCCTACTATATAACTTTAGCAAAAAATGACTTAAGTTCATCTAAAATTGAAATAATACTAGCTAACCTAAAAATCTCTTGGGTTTGCTATGTGACCAAAATTAGAGAAAGGATTTTAATGGAAAAGATCAGCTCTGAAACAAGTTCATCAATGAGTAGCATGGGTAACTAAAGAGCTCACATACACCCAAAGCGTTTAACAGCTACCAAAGCCCAACAGTTCCTTGTGGTGCTGGAGAGCAGCCCTGTTTTACCAGATCTGATTTCTAATAAGAAACCAGAAATCTAAATGTCTATGTACAAATTCCTGAGTCTTCAATGTTGGCACCAAATTCAAACTTGAAGCAGCTGGAAGGCAACAAAGCACAAAAAGCCTCTGGGCTTTCAGACTGAGACCTCTGCTCTAGCGCACAACCTTTTCTTGCAATTAGCATACATGGAATGGTGAATGAAACGTGTTTTCCAGTTAGCTTATGAGTTCCATTTTCCACTTACTTTCAAGTCAATACAGGGAGGGACTGAAATTCCAAATTTCAAATGAATGAATGAAGCGATTAAAATAAAAAGGAAAAAAAAAAATAAAACCCTTCCAAGGGAGGACCAGCGCTTTCCTTCTTTTTGGTTAAGTAAGGGAACTTCGCATATCTGGCCTCTGAGCTGGAAAATAAATTCCCTTCTCTTCCTGTTCTGAATTCCAAATTCAGTAGCTATGTCTCCAGTATCCTAGTAAACACCATCCTTCTCCACTTTACTTCTCACCACCAAATATTGTAGGCGTTTTGTATTTTCCTTCAAGAGTCTCTAAGAATCACTCAATGCCCCCAGTTCATTAAAGGAAGGGGAATAGCCAGAAGAACGCCAACCTCCTAAAGCTTGATTCTTTGGCAGATTGACATAAAAGGTGACACCCAGTGTGATCCTTCTTGGTAAATGCTTTCATATACAAATGCCCTGGGCACACAAAAATTCTGAGAAACACAGTATGATGTTCCTCCACAGTCAACTGGTAAAATGTATTCATCTAAAGGTACTCAGAGTCTGCTGAATTATGACCCAGGTGCCTGGGGTATAGAATCTGAGTCTTTGCCTTCAGGCAGCTGACTTTCTTGGAGGGAGGGGGTAAAAATGAATTAAGCAGAAGAACATGTAAGTATAAGCACAGTGGTTGGGGAGGCAGCTGAGAGAATAAAACAGCCTACTTGAGAGAGGCTCAATTAGGAAGACTTTCACTGAGAAGACAAACATGAAGAAAAGTTGGCTCCAGAACTTTTAATCATCATGTCGACAATGATGTCGACACTATAACTGTAAATATAAGCATCCTATTTTCCCAGATGATTCTGTAGGATCGCATCCTAATAGCTAATCTACAAACAACTGCTAAGTGAAATCATGCTTCTTCTTACCATTCGGAAACATCATGTTTGAATTTTAAAAACGAAAAATAGAGACACAACTTTCAAAAAATCAGTTAAAGACCTGAAGAGAATTTTCCCAGAACAAGAAACATGATTGGTCCAAGAACATATGGAGGGAAAACAAGGATAAACTTTAACAGTTATCAAATAAATGTAAAGCAAATAGGTTCTAGTCAATATATTTTGCCAAACTGGCAATTGGAAAGGGTTTTTTAATGCTACTCTTCATTATTAAAGGAGGTTTGGGGAACGAGTCTCTCTGAAACACTACCATTGAGAGTGTAAATTGTTTTAACCTTTCTGAAAAGACAATTTAACAATGTGTACCAAAAGGCTTAAACATTTGCATAACCTTTTATTCAAGTATTTCCACTCCTAGGAACTGATTCCAGGGGAAGTCCTAGGTGTGATTAAGATATAGACACACATGGGCTTCCCTGGTGGCGCAGTGGTTGAGAATCCGCCTGCCGATGCAGGGGACACGGGTTCGTGCCCCGGTCGGGGAAGATCCCACATGCCGCGGAGCGGCTGGGCCGGTGAGCCATGGCCGCTGAGCCTGCGCGTCCGGAGCCTGCGCTCCGCAACGGGAGAGGCCACAACAGTGAGAGGCCCGCGTACCGCAAAAAAAAAAAAAAAAAGATATAGACACACAGTTGCCCATCACTAGCCATTTGTTGTGGTGAAAAACCGGATATAACACAAAAGCTCAGCAACTGTGGACTGTGGGAGAAAAAAAAAGATCTGGTACCCATCCAGTGGTTTACCCTTCAGCCCTTATGTTATTCTAACCACCCTATTTTTATAGAAAGAAGCTTTATGAAGAACAAACTTTCCCACAATATATAGTTACACTGAAAATTCGCATACGTATGTACAGTTGATATACGATGTGTTGAGTAGCGGGAGAGAGAAAGAGAGAGGAGAACCCAGAAAGAGAGAGGAGAATCCTTTCTCTTTGTGGATGTAGGTAGAATTGATGCAAAACTGTAATTGCTATGGCCTTCGGGAGTCTAAAGACCTTCCCAGGTTTCTGCAAATTCCCAAGTGGCTTTTGTTCCTATTGCCTTCTCCGTCCTCCAGGATCCTCCTATCATATTTATTAACTCTCTACTGCACCATTTGCAGGGTCCATCAAAAAAACAAAGAAAAGAAGCAAAGGAAAAGGAAATAAAGGGAAGGGAAAAAGAGAAATAGAAACTGATCCACCCCTGCAAAACATTTGAGAGCCCAGCCAACTTTCCTGAAGGTCTGGAGTCACAGGAGAAGGTTGCACCCCGTAACCCTGTCCTCCTCAGCTTCAATTCCATCCTTTCCCTCTCCCTCCACCTCTCTTGCCCTCTCCCCAGCTCCTATCAGTCCAGTTCCTGGAACTCTACATTTTCCTCCTTCTATTATACAGAGCACTGTGCTCTCTGGTTCCCACTCCCAAACTCCCAAACTCCCCAAATCAAACCCATCCAGGATTCCACAGACAAAGGGCCTTTCTCTGACCAGGATGCAGACATCGCTCCTCTTCTGGAGGCAGCTATACATAGCAACTCTGCCTTGTTCCATATAGGTAGATGAGACATACATATTATAAATAGATGATAACTGAGCTGTTACAAAGGCCATTGTCACAAATAGCAGTTTTCCTGGTACATTTAGATCTAGATATATAGAAAAATAAATGAACTATAATGTTAACACACATTATCTCTGGATGATGAATGCCAAGCGATTCTAATTTTCTTCTTTGTGCATATCTGCAGTATCTAGATTTTCTATAATACATTGGTATTGCTTCTGTAAGAAGGAGGTGGGAAGGTAGGAAACAAGTTAGCTCTCCAGAAAGAAGAAATGCCTGGTTCTGGAGGGAAGGTTGGGTCATGGCTGAGATAACAGACAAAACCATTGATAATGGCTAAAATTAAGTAAAGCTGCTTCTAACTCAGCCAACAAAGCCAGCAAGTGTAAGCATGAAAGTCCCTGTTGATCCAGACCACCTTTTCCCCCCAAGGCTGAGAAGATGTAGAAAGATACAGCTGGAAGATGCTGATCGAATGTATTCTGCCCACATAGGACATCCTACTAAAAAGTGCCAATAACTGTGAAGCGTCACCAAGGCTGTCCTTTATGAGAAGGGAAGGGAGGCAACAGTGGATAGGATAGGAGCACGGATTTGGGGAGCCATCCATGTGCCAGACACCGTGTTAGTACTTTGTACGTCATATTTCTAATGGTCACAAGGACCCTACGACAGAACTAGTACTATCTTCAAATGACAGATGAAGAAACCAAGGTTCAAAACCTAGAGTTCATCTCTCTCTGATTTGTTCGCCTTTTTTTTCAGGCAACTTTCCCAAATCAGGAGTTGTTCTTCCTTTGAGAACTACATTCTAAAATACCTAGACAGACAGCCCCAAGTTTGCCCCCTGTAATGAAAACATACAATAACCTGAATTTAAAGAGGGTGTGTTTATCATATTCTATGACAACGGAATGGAGAGATTCATAATAATAAAGTCACTAATGTGTCCCTAAAATCACAAAATTGCTGTGTCAGGATAAAATTCATTTAAGTATGACTCATGAGCTTATAGCTGTTTTAACATAAAACTAATTTTTAGGCTCATATAATACTGAAAGTGTCATGCATTTGATTTTACAGAAAAAATGTTATTATTATTAATAATAATTTCAAGTAACAATTGTTGAGCATCTATTAATATATCTAATGCTTAAAACCCATTATATTGTTCAATTCTTAGCAGATGTTAGAGACATTAACTCCTGCCCCACCTTCAGAATGTGTACTTCCCCACCCTTGGCTGTGGGTGTGTCTGTGTGACTAGCTTTGGCTAAGGTATGTTAGCTGGTAGCCAGTGTGATGTGGTCAAAGGCTTGAAGGTGCTTGTATGATTGGGCTTGTTCTTTTATGTTTCTCCCATCACCATGAGAACACCCCTGAGCTGGCCTGCTGCTCCCAGGAGGAGATGTGAGACACATGGACCAGCACCCTTCCCAAGCTGAGCCCCCTAGATCAGCAGCTGTTAGCTCATCTGCAGACACAAGACTAAGTCCAGCCTAAACCAAAGTCCCCATGGGACTCCAGACACATGAGCTAAATAAATGCTTACTGTTGCCTGACAGATTTTGTGATTGTGAGGTAGCAATTGCAAAGGATACAGGCAAGTTTCCTAATGAGGGAGGTATTGTTCCCATTCTTATTTTAAAATAGGAAAACCAAAGTTTAGGGAGGTTATGTAACTTGTACATCTAGTGGATGGCAGAACTGGAGTTCTAGTTTGACTCTAAAATAAAGCCTTCATGCTGAAGCCTACTTTGATTAATCAGCCAGCCAGTCATTGAACCTAATATTAATAAGCACTTGCTGTGTGCTAGGCACTGTCCATGGTGCTGAGAATACAGCAGTCAGCACAACAAAACCCCATGAACTTCAAGGGTTGTATTTCAGCAGGGAGGACAGAAAAGGGATCATTGAATTAAACTTGAGTAAAGAGAAAGAAGCAGGTGACCATACACGACGACAGTAAATAGCTGAGCAAGAGCTAAGGCCCTAGGATGGGAATACACTTGGTAAGTTTATGG
The DNA here is from genome assembly GCF_002837175.3 of Physeter macrocephalus. Lineage (NCBI taxonomy): Eukaryota > Metazoa > Chordata > Mammalia > Artiodactyla > Physeteridae > Physeter > Physeter macrocephalus. The sequence continues at coordinate 52,183,054 of NC_041227.1, read as the reverse complement.
AAAAGGAAGGAGACCACAGTGGAGAGTGTAGGTACATGGGGGAGAGTGGAGAGAGATGAGATCAAGGCTCAGAGGCTGTGGGCATTAAAAAGGAATCTTGATTCAATTCTGGTTACAATGGGAAGCCACCAGACCATTGTAGGTACAAGAGAAAAAATATTTTGGTTATCATTTCAGAACAATCTCCAAGGCTGCTTTGCTGCAGACAGACTTTAGGGAACAAGGCTGGAGACAGGGAGACGGGGGAGGAGGCTGTTGGAGCTGTCCCGGTGGGAGATGTTGGATTGGATAGGGCAGCGGCTACGGAGAAGCTGAGGATTGTTTCCAAATTGCGTCTCAAATTCAAAAGCAGTCCTAACTTCCCTAATTCTAAAATAGACTTGGCTTCAGCATGCCTGAGCAAAACATTTACCAGATTAGAGACCAAACTAAATTGTGAAAAATCTCTCAAAATATTTGCTTAGAGTAAAAAGTAAAAACACACTTAGCAGTTGTGAATTAGTCATTCGCCTAAGGTGGGTGATAATTTATGCCGCACTTGTAGTCGAAAAAGAAATTTACATTTACACTGAAATCTATACATTTTTTCCCCCCCAGGGATGGGCTAATTGTGTCTGCTGAATTGTTTCAAGTCGCAATGGGCTGGGAGAATGGAGTATCAATTTGCAAGGCTATAGGGATTAAATTAGATAAACGCCAAGGGAAAGTAATTGGTAAATTGGGAAGCGTTGCATGAGTGTATGAAGTATTGTCTAAGGCCCTATGAAAGATGAAAGGACAGTCAACGTGAATTTAAAAAAAAAAAAAAGACCAACTTAACTTTGATCCTGAGAATCTTTAAGCCAGTAAGCAAACAACTTTCAACAAACAAATAAAAATATAAGACTATACACACTTGTCTACCTGCTTCAGCCTTGGTGTAGCACCCCAAAAGATTGATGTGCTACCACTCCGAAAAATTATAAAGGCCAGATTTTGAAATAATTTTCTTTCTTCTTTTCTTCCTTTCTTTCTTTCTTTTTTTTTTTGAGTGTGAAAACATGTTTTTCAAATCAGAATGTTCTCTCCTGGTCTCCAACCAGTGACCCAAAGAGCACACTGACCACCACCCCCACATGTATGTTTTGTTTGGCTCAGGTAAGGTATAAGGAATGACATCAGAAGTCAGATTTTTAAATGGAGAGATTTTCCCTAAAACATATTTTTAGACTTTCTTGAAAAAAACCCAGAAAATCTGGCATATTCCTATGTCAAAATGTGCCCTGGAGCTGAACAGCAGCTGTCACTGTTAGATGAACTTGAGTTCTCCTCTCTGCCACGGTCCCTATCACTCCTTCCTGTGACCCTAACCTGAAGGCTCAGTAGCCAGTTAGCTTCCCATGTGATACTGCATTTTTCTTACTGTAGAAGAATATCTATCCTTATCCCCATCATGAAAACTAGACTAGGATGGTCATATGTTTTATGACCCAGGCTGCCTCCTTTAAGTACAATCACTTCCCAGCTCCTGGGTTCATACGTCTGATCTTTCCACGATATGTGAAATTAGAGGAAAGTGCATGAGAAGTGGAGGGAACCCATGGATAACAAGCCAGAGATTTACACGTTTCCTCAGTGACGTCGGTTGAATATTCACTGTAACTGGAGCCCTAGGCCAACACCCTGTGTCCTGATTGAAGTGCCCGTTCTTCCATAGCACTGCAACCGAAAGTGGCTGCTGGCTCGGATTCTCGTGGAAGCATGCCAAAAACACAGTCCCACTTAAGAAAATTGAATATGATTTTGCAAAGGGGATGGCCAAACTTGATCTCAATATGACAAGGAATAACAGAGATATGCGCTGAAGTGGCTCGCTCAGGGAAAAGGTCCAGCCTGGCCTGGGGAGGTGCATCTTCAGGGTTTGAAGAAGCTCAAGCGCTAGCAGCTTCGCAAATCAAGACAGTTGTAAATACTAAAGCATAGTTAATATAGAACAGTAGGGTTTTAAATTCTTGCGGGATATTTTGGCATTTTCCTAGAACACATTCTGAAAAGGAGAGGAAAGATACATTTCCATGGGTGTGTATTTACTTTTATTTATTTTTTCCCTAGGGAGACACCCATTGATGACCATGCTGCTGTCTAAGATGGAGCCAGAGAATGACCTATGAAATAGAAAAAAAGTTTTAATATACAGGCATTGCTCAGAGATATTGCAGGTTTGGTTCCAGCCCATCGAAATAAAGGCAAGTCATACGAATTCTTTTGGTTTGCCAGTACATATAAAACTTATGTTTACACAATACTGTAGTCTACTAAGTATGCAATAGCATTGTGTCTAAAAATACAATGTGCATATCTTAATTAAAAATGCTGTATTGCTAACAATTGCTAACCATCACCTCAGTCCTTAGCGAGTCATAATCTTTTTGCTGATGGAGGTTTTAAAACATTACGAGAATTACCAACATGTGGCACAGAGACATGAAGTAGACAAATGTTTTTGGAAAAATGGCTCCCACAGACTGCTTGATGCAGGGTTGTCACAAACTTTCAACGTGTAAAAACCACCATACCTGTGAAGTCCAATAAAGCAAAGCATAATAAAATGAGGTGTGCCTGTATAATAATGATTTTTAACCCTGTTGAGAACACAAAGACCACTTTGAGACACTGACTTACAAGCTATGAACATTCTGTACAAAAAAAAGAAAAAGCATGTTGGACACACATACAGAGTTTTCTGTGTGGCTTCAGAGGGTCTCCTGATTCTAACATTGAAATTAAGATCTTCGATCATGTGAAATCCAAGGATACAGCATTATCGTTAAAAATAAGGAGTATGGGGTCAACTGCCTGCCGTTGCCTCTGGCTCAGTCACACCCTGTGTGAACATTTTGAGCCTCATTTTTCCTCATCTACAAAACAATGATAATGTCAACCCATAACTCATGGACTTGTTTGGAAGAGAAGTGAGCTGAATTCATACCAAGTGCTGGCAGAGTTGCTGGCACGTGGCAAGAGATCAATAAATGTTCGCTGAACACTGACTTTCTGATTTAATACTGGCTGTGTGACAATTTTAATGAAAACCTTCGAGTGTATTTTATATTGGCATTCCTAACATTTTAAGTTAATGACAAAGAGAATACATTATTATACTATCTGTTTATATTAAATAAGATTGCCAGAGCCTGACATTCTGAAATTCAAGTCACAAAAGCAAGAGGAGGAGCAAGAAAACAAAAGAAGGAATAAGATGAGGATGGTAGAGATGTAGGGCAGACATGACCCCACAGGCAGGACAGGAAGCATCCCTTGCGCCTGACCACAGACCCCCAACTATCCCACTGGCACAACCCGTATCCGGCCAAGACAATCAGGTCTGAATCAACAGGTCGACCACTTGGCTGAGGTCTTTAGTCAGTTCTATCAGATGACTGGTCAGTCCAACCATATCAGCCATACACGTGGCCAAAGCCTCAATCACAAATCTAGTCCAACAGGCCGAGGGATGCAAATCAAGAAGTGTTAATGTCCGAGTGAACTGACTGAGTGCTGGGCGGCGTGAAGCTGTTCTTCTGATGGTTTGTTCGGCTTATTCCCAACCAATGGCCAGGGGACCTTCGGATGCCCAAGCCATTATGCAATCCCGAGCATCCTATTTCTCCAGTGTGTGTGTGACTGAGGGTGCAGGCTGAGGTACATCCTATCCATGAATTCAGCAAGTGGTAAAGTGAAAGGGCTAATTTTTCCTGTGCCAGGAAGCCCGTCAACCTACATGGACAGCCTCTCTTTGTGGGCAGTGGGTTCTACAGCCTCCCGCGGCCAGCTCACCTGGGAAGAAATCTGACAGGATTTGGCCCTCCTTGGGGGAGTAGCATACATTCAGGAAAAGGGTATTAGGAAGCCCTCCAGCATTCCAATTATTCTTCTCATGCCCAGACACTGGGAATGCTTCTCCTTGTCTGCATTTTGACATACCTCTTATCTGCTTTCTGCCTTCTTCTGCACCATTGTTTGCAATAAATGTTGCAAAATAACCACGATGTCATAGATGAGGGAACTAAGGCTCAGAGAGGTCTAGTTACTTGCCCAAGGCCACACAGCCATCACGTGGCACAGCCCTTGTGTCTGCGGCAAAGACACCTGCGTTTCCCATGATTATATACTATGCCTGTTATTAGGTATTTATTTTTTCATTTGTTTTATTCAGTCATTTATGGGCAGTCATGTTCCTGAATGTTGGGTGAATGTTGCTGTCAGTCCATTGATAAGCTACTTGTGAAACCACAGTTTCTCTGTGTTAGAGTGTATATATAATATACATGTACATGAGTGTGTTTGTATGTGTGTAGCAGTGAACAAACAGTGGTTCTCATACGGGGTGGGGTGGCAATCCCTCCCCCTGACATTTGGCAGTGCCTGGAGGCATTTTTTTTTTTTTTTTTTTTTTTTTTTTTTTTTTGTGGTACGCGGGCCTCCCTCTGCTGTGGCCTCTCCGCGCAGGCTCAGCGGCCATGGCTCACGGGCCCAGCCGCTCCGCGGCATGTGGGATTCTCCCAGACCGGGGCGCGAACCCGGTTCCCCTGCATCGGCAGGCGGACGCGCAACCGCTGCGCCACCAGGGAAGCCCTGGAGGCATTTTTTATTGTTATGACTGGGATGTGTGTGATAATGGCATCTAGTAGGTAGAGGTCAGGGATGCTGCTAAACTTTCTATAATGTGCAAGACAGACTCCCCCCTCAAAAAAGAATTCTCAATCCAAAGTATCAATAGCACTGAGGTTGAGGAATTCTAAATATATATACACACACACACAGAGATATACCTATTTCTATATATGTACACACACATATATCTATATATATATCTATATATATATCACATATATATATACCTATAACCCACCAATATAACTGTATATATTACATATACATATATGTGTGTTTATGTACACATGTATTGTCTATCAATATATCAATATCTATATCTATCTGTCCATATCAGGAGAAAGAGAGAGAAGAAGAATGTGGAGATGGACATATGTATGCATGTGTATGTGTGTGTGTGTGTGTGTGTGTATACTTGTGTTTGTGTGTATGCATATATATTGATACAATTGAATCTACCCATTTGTATCATATTTGTCTTCCAGATATGGATTTATTCATAATGCACTCTTACTGAAAACTTGATGGAGGTAACGAAGAGACATAGTTTTTGTTTACTAAAACTTCCAGATGCAACAAAACATTTTAAAGAACCCTCTCACAATGCCCCAACCCAAACCAAATCCAGAAAGGTCCATGCCATACAAGTTTTTGCTATGAAATTTTAATAACTTTTGAAACATCCTTCCCAGAAACATGTTAGTCAGCTTGAATGAACCAAAGACTTTAATTAAACAACCACATTTAGATGTTGGAATGCATAATTTGCCCAGTGAACTTCAAATTCCCTAATACTACAGGGAATCACATGCTTTTTCCAAGACAGTTCCAGGGGCCAGGAGGTGACTTGATCCCTGCCTGGGCCACATCCATTACTCAAGCTGAACGGAATTAAAATAAATACCAGCATCGAAACGGAGGTGCCAGGATTCAGCTAATGAGTATGAAAACTCTGTGGCGATTTATTTTAGAGATGGGGCATTTTGTTTCAGGATTCTGAATAATCAGCCCTCTAGTGGGTTTCTCATTTTCCAACTGCAACGGATACTTCTTTCTTGGCTCTCCTAACCCAAAATGGCAATCTGATATAAATACAAAAAAACTGCACTTCAGGGGCTTTCCTGGTGGTGCAGTGGTTGAGAGTCTGCCTGCCGATGCAGGAGACACGGGTTCGTGCCCCGGTCCGGGAAGATCCCACATGCCGCGGAGTGGCTAGGCCCGTGAGCCACGGCCGCTGAGCCTGCGCGTCCGGAGCCTGTGCTCCGCAACGGGAGGGGCCACAACAGTGAGAGGCCAGCGTACCGCAATAAAAAAACAAAAAACTGTACTTAATAATAAAAAAAAATTGCTTCTCCAACCCCAACCTTATGGCTTAATTTTCATCATAGCTAGAACTGATGTTGCCATATGCTAAGGCAATTGCCAGGCAAGGTGGTAAAAAAAGTAAAATGTCACATTAAGAAAAATGTTTGTGCTTTTCAAAAAAATCTCCTTACTGGGAGAAAAATTTTAAGAAAACAATATCCATAATAGAAATCAATACAATAAGTAACATACTTGTCTTTTGTCTTTAACATACATCTTTCACACACATTATATGTATCAAATGGAGATTTAAAAATAAAATGTTAGTGCTTTAGTTTCCTCATCTCCAAAATAGGAATGATGATTTATAAGCATGACTAAATATTTTATGGAGACCAATGAATTAATACGTTTAAAGTAATTGATCAGTGTCTGATATATAATGTTCCATAAATGTTTATTATTAAGTCTTATAGTTTCAACAAGTAGGAAGTTTTTGGAATTCCATGACAATTAAAATATTAGTCAGTATTAAGAAATGTTCTCTTTAGCATATTGATCTATATAGACTCAGTTCAAGTTGACAATTAAATAGTCAGTATTAAGAAATGTTCTCTTTAGCATATTGATCTATATAGACTCAGTTCAAGTACTGATAGTAGTTTCAAGTAGCCAGATGAATATAAACGACATCTATTTTCTTCCTGCAAGCTGCATGCCCCATTTTCATTCTTAAATGAGCTATTGCTGATTCAAAGGAACACAAATAAAACCTCAGCACTTTCGAATAAGCTAGGTGTCTATATCAAGGGTCCAGGATAGTAAAATAATACTCAAATCTAAGACAAGTGTATTGTTACATTTTTTTTTTTTTTTTTTTTTTTTTTTGCGGTACGCGGGCCTCTCCCGCGGCATGTGGGATCTTCCCGGACCGGGGCACGAACCCGTGTCCCCTGCATCGGCAGGCAGACTCTCAACCACTGCGCCACCAGGGAAGCCCTGTTACAGTCTTAAAAGGGGGTAATAGTGTCTCAAAACATCCCAGTGTTTTCTGATTTCACCTTTTCTTTCATACACATGAAATGAGCTTGACAGGTCACTTAATGCATTTTTTTTGTTTTTTGAGGCTTTACCCAGCTGATTCTATCTTTTCCGGATAACATCCCAGCATCTAAAGTCCCTACATAAAAGGAGAAGTAGCCCCATGGTGGTATAAAACGGTGTGTTTTAGGAATGACAAGAAAGAAGAAGGATAGTGGAAGGAAATGCATATGCATTTTGTAAGAGATTTTGAATTTGGAAGACTTGAAAGGCAGGGAGAAGACAGAAGTGGGGCTCCCTAATGACGTGATGCTTGGGCCAAGGTTTGAAGGATGAGGAGAATTCATCTAGGAAAGGGCCAGGTAAATGTTCTGGGCAGAGGAAACAGCCCGTGCAAAGGCCGTGTGGAGGCAAGGAGCAGGATCTTTTTCAAGAACTTATAGAAGGGTAAGTTGGCACCGGTGCAGAGAGCAGAATTTCTTTTCCAAAGTCACACATGGAAAGAGGCAGAACTGGGATATTAAGCCAGTTAGTCCAACTCTGGTGTCTGAATTATTTGCTTTTTTACTTTGCTCATTGCATTCTGCTTTAGGCTAATGAGATATGTAGATAGAAAACAAATATGTAAATGAGTTACAATCTGTGCAGCATTAAGAGCAGGGCCTGGTCCATAGACTGAGCTATGTAAGGATCCATTTGTATTGTTATTACTAATTATCATTGTTATGTACAGAAAACTTGATTAAGGGCATGGCTGGAGTCTATTCTACTCTCTGGTGATCCATCCAAATGCTCCGTGGGCATGGAGGAAGCTTCCATGGGCAGAGGGGCCCATGGTCCCAGCTGGACCAGAAGACGAGTGTGCAGTCTTCTGCATGACAAGGCGAGTACCCAGATGCCAGACAGGGGAAGTTATTTTCTGTGATGGCATCTGGCATGCTGGCCTATCTCACTGACATTTGTGTTGGCTGCTGTGTTGCTGCCCCTGGAAAGTTTGGGAAGCAGCTGGCTACCCCCAAACCCCACATCTCCTGAATCTGGCTGATGGGTGAGGCAATAACCTCTTCTATGTTAAGAACGGTTCGCCTCTTCCCAAGCCAGCCCTAGATCCACCTGGTATCCAAACCACAACAGAGGCGGTTGCTCATGCATGTCAATGTCCTACCAACAACAGGCATATGAGAGAAAGAAACCTAGACTTTTCACCACCACTCACACCCCATGTGTGCTTCTGATGACCCTACTATTTGCTGAGTAACAGGCATGTGGACAAATCCAGATACATGACCAGACTCTATTCCTTAGCACTGACTGCATTTTCAATGATGGTTAAATAATTCAGGGCACTGAACACCGTTGCATGCCTGCTGCGGCTGAGGATTTTAAAAGCAGAAAGTTGCTCTATCACTTCTAAAAATGACTACCAAAAGCCACATAGAATATCAGTATTTGGGAAGTTGGCTACAATACCTTACAAAGGGGAAGCTATTCCCAGTCTAGAGATATCAGCTCACATGTTCGTGATTACAAAAACAGATGGCCAAAAAGCCAAAAGTAGGATCCTAAGGACAACGGGATGGATGTATCTGGGAGCTCCGGAGCAGAAAGATATTCTGCCAGATTTTACAGCAGCTGAGAGAGAGCTGGTGGCTGTGTGCTGTGCAGTCTCGGAACCACTGCAAAGAGGATATGGGATCTAGATGAAACAAGAAGGGGAGACTGCTATACTTTTTGCATATGTGACACTCTTCTCTCCCAAAATTGAGTTAAAGCAATATGGTGTTAAATAGGTCCTATTAACCCTGGTTCACCCTGAATATGGGGTATTTGGGGCTTCCCTTTACAGATCTAAAGTACAACACTTGAATATTTGCTTTGATTTTTGAGCTACTAAATACGAGAAAATGAATGCTTAATTTGTTTAGGTGTCCAATATAAAACACAAACAAGAAAAGGCTTGAATTTCTGAGGTGCTAAAGAGTTGAGCACAGCCCAGACAGGCTATAGACTGTATCTCTGTGATCTGAGGGTTTACTTTAAAAAGATGCCCACATTCTACCTAAATCCCTTCAGTCACTAATGAGCTACGGTGCAATTCAGAAAATACACCTTTCCCAATGAAGATTGAAATTGGCTGTCATTAAGAGAAAGCATTCAGAGGAGGGCAACAAGACAGTGATCAGTATTCTTATGGATCTACACTGCCTCATTGATTAATAGCCTTCAACTGTAAAAACTGGAATGGTGATAATAAAGCATTATTTTTAGTGTAGCCTGACACAGGATATTACTTAGATTTAAATTTTTTTTTTTTAATTGAGCAAGTTTTAATGAATAGATTGCCAGGAAGGAAAACAGGAGGGCTTCTCTCCATCCCTCAACAGGACTTTTTTTTTTTTTTTTTTTGCCACACTGCTCTGCACGCGGAATCTTAGTTCTTCGACCAGGGATTGAACCTGTGCCCCCTGCAACGGAAGCACAGAGTTGTCTTAACCACTGGACCGCCACGGAAGTTCCAACAGGATGTTCTTTTGTTTTTTTTTTTTTTTAAAGTATTTATTTATTTATTTTGGCTACACCAGGCCTTAGTTGCGGCGTATTTAGTTTCAGCACACAGGATCTTTAGTTGCGGCATGTGGACTCTTAGTTGTGGCAGGCGTGTGGGAGCTAGTTCCCCGACCAGGGATTGAACCCGGGCCCCCTGCAATGGGAGCGTGGAGTCTTACCCACTGGACCACCAGGGAAGTCCCCAAAACAGGATATTCTTAATGCCACATGAGGGGGCATTGTCATATTCATTTCAAAAAGGTTTGTTCATCCCTAGACGTGGCTGACATCAACTCAAAAGAGCGAAAGGTAGTCCCTCTCCACGTTCCACTAGGCATGTTTCCATTCCTTGTATATAATGGACAAAGCTAGGAAGGTTCAAACAGTGTTGAAAATCACCAGCTTCTCCTTGTTAGTTTACTATGTCTACATTTTAGAAATAAAGATCTCTCAACCAAAACGTTGTGCTACGGTATCTCTCTATCTGTTCTTTTCAGCTTAGTCAGCCAGATCTCTTCCCTTTGCCTCTTGGATACACACCCTGCTCTAAGCCAAGAGTCAGAAATTCCACTGGGGATGGTCAGGCTAGTTCCTCCACTTTGGCGATCTTGAACAAGTTGCTGACTTTCTGTATAACCCATCTTTTAAATGTGAAATGAAAATGTGCATCCCAGAACTCTTCCCTCCTTCTAAGGAATGCTAACACTTTAAAGCACTTTGAAAATATAGGATGCCAAAAGAAGGTTTATTATTAGTGTGCCTACTAGTGATACATAGATTTATATGCCTCTTAAAGAACCTTTGCTGTTTTACATTCTTCCTTTCAGTGAAGCATGTCTTGCAAGGAAGAATTCCACCATGACACTTTGACTCGCCTAGCAAAAACTCATTAGACAGTCCCTTTTTTGGACTGCAGAAGGAGAAATAAATTTCCTGGATCCAAGCTATAGCTATAAAAGCAAGTCTACAATAGGTCTCTAAAAATGGAATTGGGAGATGTTCGTGAATAATTCTCATGGGATATATGAAATTTCTCTCTATTAAATGCTAAAAAACATCCATGTACCAAAATGGTGTGCCTTGCTTTTTTTGGAAATTGAAAATGACTTTGAATGTAGTCTATTACTGATTTCTGATTTCTCCATTCAGGACAAGGTGTTTGGAAGGATTTGGTGAGACAGCAAGTTTGCTTTTTTTTCCTTTATTTTTATTATTATTAGATCATTTGCACCTAGAAAACTTGATTTTTAAGTGCTGACTGTGACCCAGAACACGATGTTTATATTCCAGGCTGAGAACAAAAGCTTGAGGCTGCTCCCCCTTCTTTATGGGGGAGCGGCTTTGTTCTTGCTCTATCTTTCACTATCCAAGGATATTCTTTCTCACCTTGTAATTTTGTAGTTTAAACGGATGGAACCACAAGCAATTGGATTTCCTGTCCTAGCTCACTCTTATACCTCCATGTTATATGCAACACACACTTGCTAGAAGCTAAACCATCCAGGAGCTAGTTCTTTTTTTTTTTTTTACATCTTTATTGGAGTATAATTGCTTTACAATGTTGTGTTAGTTTCTGCTGTATAACAAAGTGAATCAGCTATATGTATGTGTATATATATATATATATATATATATATATATATATATATCTCCATAACTCCTCCCTCTTGAGCCTCCCTCCCACCCTCCCTATCCCACCCCTCTAGGTGGTCACAAAGCACCTAGCTGATCTCCCTGTGCTATGCGGCTGCTTCCCACTAGCTACCTATTTTACATTGGGTAGTGTATATATGTCAGTGCCACTCTCTCACTTCATCCCAGCTTCCCCTCCTCGCTCCCCTGTCCTCAAGTCCATTCTCTAGGTCTGCGTCTTTATTCCTATCCTGCCACTAGGTTCATCAGAACAATATTTTTTTAGATTCCATATAAATGCATTAGCATATGGTATTTGTTTTTCTCTTTCTGATTTACTTCACTCCGTATGACACACTCTAGGTCCATCCACCTCATTACAAATAACTCAATTTCATTTCTTTTTATGGCTGAGTAATATTCCATTGTATATATGTGCGACATCTTCTTTATCCGTTCATCTGTTGATGGACATTTAGGTTGCTTCCATGTCCTGGCTACTGTAAATAGTGCCGCAATGAACATCGTAGTACATGTCTCTTTTTGAATTATAGTTTTCTCAGGGTATATGCCCAGTAGTGGGATTGCTGGGTCATATGGTAGTTCTATTTATAGATTTTTAAGGAACCTCCATACTATTCTCCACAGTGGCTGTATCAATTTACATTCCCACCAACAGTGCAAGAGGGTTCTCTCTTCTCCATACCCTATCCAGCATTTATTGTTTGCAGGTTTTTTGATAATGGCCATTCTGACCAGTGTGAGGTGATACCTCATTGTGGTTTTGATTTGCATTTCTCTAATGATTAGTGATGTTGAGAATACTTTCATGTGTTTGTTGGCAACCTGTATATCTTCTTTGGAGAAATGTCTTTAGGTCTTCTGCCCATTTTTGGATTGCGTTGTTTGTTATTTGATATTGAGCTGCTTGTATATTTTGGAGATTAATCCTTTGTCAGTTGCTTCATTTGCAAATATTTTCTTCCATTCTGAGGGTTGTCTTTTCGTCTTGTTTGAGTCTTACCCACTGGACCACCAGGGAAGTCCCCAAAACAGGATATTCTTAATGCCACATGAGGGGGCATTGTCATATTCATTTCAAAAAGGTTTGTTCATCCCTAGACGTGGCTGACATCAACTCAAAAGAGCGAAAGGTAGTCCCTCTCCACGTTCCACTAGGCATGTTTCCATTCCTTGTATATAATGGACAAAGCTAGGAAGGTTCAAACAGTGTTGAAAATCACCAGCTTCTCCTTGTTAGTTTACTATGTCTACATTTTAGAAATAAAGATCTCTCAACCAAAACGTTGTGCTACGGTATCTCTCTATCTGTTCTTTTCAGCTTAGTCAGCCAGATCTCTTCCCTTTGCCTCTTGGATACACACCCTGCTCTAAGCCAAGAGTCAGAAATTCCACTGGGGATGGTCAGGCTAGTTCCTCCACTTTGGCGATCTTGAACAAGTTGCTGACTTTCTGTATAACCCATCTTTTAAATGTGAAATGAAAATGTGCATCCCAGAACTCTTCCCTCCTTCTAAGGAATGCTAACACTTTAAAGCACTTTGAAAATATAGGATGCCAAAAGAAGGTTTATTATTAGTGTGCCTACTAGTGATACATAGATTTATATGCCTCTTAAAGAACCTTTGCTGTTTTACATTCTTCCTTTCAGTGAAGCATGTCTTGCAAGGAAGAATTCCACCATGACACTTTGACTCGCCTAGCAAAAACTCATTAGACAGTCCCTTTTTTGGACTGCAGAAGGAGAAATAAATTTCCTGGATCCAAGCTATAGCTATAAAAGCAAGTCTACAATAGGTCTCTAAAAATGGAATTGGGAGATGTTCGTGAATAATTCTCATGGGATATATGAAATTTCTCTCTATTAAATGCTAAAAAACATCCATGTACCAAAATGGTGTGCCTTGCTTTTTTTGGAAATTGAAAATGACTTTGAATGTAGTCTATTACTGATTTCTGATTTCTCCATTCAGGACAAGGTGTTTGGAAGGATTTGGTGAGACAGCAAGTTTGCTTTTTTTTCCTTTATTTTTATTATTATTAGATCATTTGCACCTAGAAAACTTGATTTTTAAGTGCTGACTGTGACCCAGAACACGATGTTTATATTCCAGGCTGAGAACAAAAGCTTGAGGCTGCTCCCCCTTCTTTATGGGGGAGCGGCTTTGTTCTTGCTCTATCTTTCACTATCCAAGGATATTCTTTCTCACCTTGTAATTTTGTAGTTTAAACGGATGGAACCACAAGCAATTGGATTTCCTGTCCTAGCTCACTCTTATACCTCCATGTTATATGCAACACACACTTGCTAGAAGCTAAACCATCCAGGAGCTAGTTCTTTTTTTTTTTTTTACATCTTTATTGGAGTATAATTGCTTTACAATG
>NC_041227.1:52157937-52169205 GCF_002837175.3 Physeter macrocephalus | reverse complement strand
TATGTGTATATATATATATATATATATATATATATATATATCTCCATAACTCCTCCCTCTTGAGCCTCCCTCCCACCCTCCCTATCCCACCCCTCTAGGTGGTCACAAAGCACCTAGCTGATCTCCCTGTGCTATGCGGCTGCTTCCCACTAGCTACCTATTTTACATTGGGTAGTGTATATATGTCAGTGCCACTCTCTCACTTCATCCCAGCTTCCCCTCCTCGCTCCCCTGTCCTCAAGTCCATTCTCTAGGTCTGCGTCTTTATTCCTATCCTGCCACTAGGTTCATCAGAACAATATTTTTTTAGATTCCATATAAATGCATTAGCATATGGTATTTGTTTTTCTCTTTCTGATTTACTTCACTCCGTATGACACACTCTAGGTCCATCCACCTCATTACAAATAACTCAATTTCATTTCTTTTTATGGCTGAGTAATATTCCATTGTATATATGTGCGACATCTTCTTTATCCGTTCATCTGTTGATGGACATTTAGGTTGCTTCCATGTCCTGGCTACTGTAAATAGTGCCGCAATGAACATCGTAGTACATGTCTCTTTTTGAATTATAGTTTTCTCAGGGTATATGCCCAGTAGTGGGATTGCTGGGTCATATGGTAGTTCTATTTATAGATTTTTAAGGAACCTCCATACTATTCTCCACAGTGGCTGTATCAATTTACATTCCCACCAACAGTGCAAGAGGGTTCTCTCTTCTCCATACCCTATCCAGCATTTATTGTTTGCAGGTTTTTTGATAATGGCCATTCTGACCAGTGTGAGGTGATACCTCATTGTGGTTTTGATTTGCATTTCTCTAATGATTAGTGATGTTGAGAATACTTTCATGTGTTTGTTGGCAACCTGTATATCTTCTTTGGAGAAATGTCTTTAGGTCTTCTGCCCATTTTTGGATTGCGTTGTTTGTTATTTGATATTGAGCTGCTTGTATATTTTGGAGATTAATCCTTTGTCAGTTGCTTCATTTGCAAATATTTTCTTCCATTCTGAGGGTTGTCTTTTCGTCTTGTTTATGGTTTTCTTTGCTGTGCAAAAGCTTTTCACTTTCATTAGGTCCCATTTGTTTATTTTTGTTTTTATTTCCATTTCTCTAGGAAGTGGGTCAAAAAGGATCTTGCTGTGGTTTACGTCATAGAATGTTCTGCCTATGTTTTCCTCTGAGAGTTTTATAGCGCCTGTCCTTACATTTAGGTCTTTGATCCATTTTGAGTTTATTTTTGTGTATGGTGTTAGGAGTGTTCTAATTTCATTCTTTTACATGCAGTTGTCCAGTTTTCCCAGCACCACTTACTGAAGAGGCTGTGTTTTCTCCATTGTATATTCTTGCCTCCTTTGTCAAAAATAAGGTGACCATATGTGTGTGGGTTTATCTCTGGGCTTTCTATCCTGTTCCACTGATCTATATTTCTGTTTTTGTGCCAGGACCATACTGTCTTGATTACTGTAGTTTTGTAGTATAGTCTGAAGTCAGGGAGCCTGATTCATCCAGCTGTTTTTCTTTCTCAAGATTGCTTTGGCTATTTGGGGTCTTTTGTGTTTCCATACAAACTGTAAAGTTTTTTGTTCTAGTTCTGTGAAAAATGCCATTAATAGTTTGATAGGGATTGCACTGAATCTGTAGATTGCTTGGGATAGTATAGTCATTTGCACAATGTTGACTCTTCCGATCCAAGAACATGGTATATCTCTCCATCTGTTTGTATCGTCTTTGATTTCTTTCATCAGTGTCTTATAGTTTTCTGCATATAGGTCTTTTGTCTCCTTAGGTAGGTTTAGTCCTAGGTATTCTATTCTTTTTGTTGCAGTGGTAAATGGGAGTGTTTCCTTAATTTCTCTTTCAGATTTTCCATCATTAGTGTATAGGAATGCAAGAGATTTCTGTGCATTAATTTTGTATCCTGCCACTTTACCAAATTCATTGATTAGCTCTAGTAGTTTTCTGGTGGCATCTCTAGTTCTCTATGTATAGTATCATGTCATCTGCAGTGACAGTTTTACTTCTTCTTTTCTGATTTGGATTCCTTTTATTTCTTTTTCTTCTCTGATTTCCATGGCTAAAACTTCCAAAACTATGTTGAATAATAGTGGTGAGAGTGGGCAACTTTGTCTTGTTCCTGATCTTAGTGGAAATGGTTTCAGTTTTTCACCATTGAGAATGATGTTGGCTGTGGATTTGTCATATATAGCCTTTGTTATGTTGTGGTAGGTTCCCTCTATGCCCCCTTTCTGGAGAGTTTTTATCATAAATGGGTGTTAAATTTTGTCAAAAGCTTTTTCTGCATCTACTGAGATTGCCATACGGTTTTTATCCTTCAATTTGTTAATATGGTGTATCACATTGATTGATTTGCGTATATTGGAGAATCCTTCCAGAAGGGTTACTGTTTATTGGCCTGGGAACACTTGCCTTCAGCATGGGAAACTTGCAGTTCCTTTGCAACTTTATTGCCATGACCCATGTATCTGATGAGGGTGTAGGGCAATAGAACAGCCTTTTGTGAACAGAGATGAATGCAATGGAAACAAAATAAGCATTCTCAGGGAATAATTTCCACACTAGCCCTCTCTTTTCATGATAATATGACTCCTTGGGGTTGTCTCAGTTTTGCTGAAAATAAAATATATCAAAATAGAATTCAGCACATTCACATCTATTCTCTTAGGACCAGGAAAGCCAGTCAAGATGGAAATTTGTCCATTGGCTAAACAGTCAGAGGAGCTCCTGTTGAGCAGTGATTGGCTTTTTGGCTAAGCTCAGCAGAAATGAAGCCTGTGGTCAATTAGTGTTTCCCTTAATAGGATTGTGTTGGGCAAAATAAACTAGAGAAAGAAGTTGAAGGGAAAACTGTCATTTAATGAATTCTCAGATGTTGTCATGTTTCCCTGAGACATATATCATCAATAAAAGAAGGGTTCAAAGTTCACCAGGCTGTCACCTTGTGCTAAAGTCTCATTCCTTGTTGAAAAGGCAGAGAATGGATAAAGAGAGGGACATCCAGAAGGCAAAGTATATGTGTATCCCTTAAATCATTCCATCAGTGTGTACTTGATGGCAAAGCAGACTTCATAGCAATTTTAGGACTGTAATAGTAATAATTTCCACACGTGGATCTCATTTAACAAGCACTGACGGGAAGGCTTATTATATATCAAGCACTGTGTTGGCAGAGCTTCATTCATGAATAAGACAAAGAATAAAAAAAAATAAGTCAATTTAAAAAAAATTACAAATGGTAATAGGAGCTTTGAAGCATGTGAACAGGGTGCCACGGCGAAGAAGAAGTCATAGAGTCAGTCGTAGAGTTTGGAAAGGGTTGTTAGAAAAGGTCTTTGAAGAGGTGACTTCTCATCTGGGAGGGATCCAGCTAGGGACAAGTCAGTGCCAATGGGATCAGAATGAGGGGAAAAAAAAAAAAAAAGGATGGGCTCTTTGGCTGTTGTGAGAAGAATCAAGTGTAAGCAAAGAGAATAGAAGTATGGGATGCGGCCGTTCACAGTTGTCTGGGAAAGTGTGATGGCACCCTGACTGATGTGGAGATGAAAAAAAATAATAATTAGTGAGAAATATTGGAATGTGGATTTGATAGGATTTGCTAGCAACATGTAGTAAGTTTTTTACATATGCCATCTCAGTCTTCAAAGTAACTCTACTGAATGGGAATTATTTGAGTGACAATGTGCATATGTGTGTGTTGGAGTGTGAGTGGGGTTACATGCTCCTTATTTATTGAGCAGCTAGCAGCTGCCAGGAACCATTAGCTTGTTTGAACCCCGCCATCACCCTAAGCCATAGGTATCTGTTGCACTTTTTGCAAAACAAACATGTGGCTCAAGCAAGTTACATATCTCCCTAAGACTGCACCCTAGGTCTCCTTGCTTTTTTTTTTTAAATTAACTATTTAACTATTAATTAACTATTAACTTTTTAATTTTAATTAACGTGAACAATTCAGTGGCATTTGGTACATTCACAATGTTGTGCAACCACCATCTCTGTCTAGTTCCAAAGTATTTCATCATCCCAAATGAAAACCCTGTACCCATTAAGCAATTACCCCTCACCCCCTTCCCCTTTGCCCCTGGCAAACACCAATCTGCTTTCTATTTCTATGGACTTATCTAGTCTGAATATTTCATATAGGTGGAATCATACAATGTGTAACCTTTTGTGTCTGGCCTCTTTCACTCAGCATAATGTTTTTGAAGTTCATCCACAATGTAGCATGTCAGTACTTCATTCCTTTTTTATGACTGATTAATATTCCATTGTGTGTATAGATCACAATTTTTTTTTCCATTCATCTCTTGATGGGCATCTGGATTGTTTCCACCTCTTGGCTCTTGTGAGTAATGCTGCTATGAACATCCATGGACAAGTATTTGTTTGAATTTCTGTTTTCAGGTCTTTGGGGGTACCTACCTAGCACTGGAATTGCTGAGTCCTAGGGTAATTCTATAATTGCAAATCAAACCTTTTGAAGAACCCCTTTTTGCCTTTTAAGTTTGGCTAGAATGATGAGTGATCTGGGTAAACTGCTTGCTCTTAGAGGCCACAGAATAGTGGGCATAGATATTTCCTCCCATCACTATTCTTACGAATTCTCTAACACTGTAGTAGTCACACCAAACCACGATAGTCCATTCCTGACTCATTCTGACTGCTTTGAGGACATACCCGTGCGCAGGTCAAACCAACACAAGTCCTCCTATCTGTCTTTGCCCAGATAACAAAAACCAAACATGTTCTAACTTCCTGGGTTGTTCTGCTGGCTGGATGGGAGTTTTGGGCTATAGTGGTCTCTTTGTTACCATGTGGACAAAACCCACATGATCCAGATAACCACATTTACTCCACACTGTATTCTGGAAAAGTAGATCCTGAAAAACACTCTCCATTTAATAGAAAGGCCCCTAGTGCTCAGAGTGTTTACTGAGGTTCCACAGTTGGTAAGTGCTGATGCTGGGACTCAGAACCAAGTCTTTTGGACCCCACAGCTCCAAAGACCAGTGGCTGGTTGCCTGGTATATCAGAGGGTAGAATTACAACCAGTAACTTGGGGAAAAACAAACGTGTTTTCCTAAAAGAAGGACTGTCAGTTGTCTAGGAATAAAATGACCTGTCCTGTGCAGTAGTAATTCTGTTGGGTATCAAGAAACTGATCAAAAAGTGGGGAGTAAGTTTAAATCCAGAGAGCAGAAATCCAACAGTGTAAATTCATGCTGGCTGACTTACATGATCTTGAGGTCACTTTTAACTCCAAGTGGCTCTCTCCTCTATATTTAGTGCCTTGACTGATTTTCAGGAACAAGCTCCAGGGTGAACACATCAGAAGCCACCAGGAGAACCCAACTCCATCACTTGGTTTCGGAAATAAAATCAACCCAGCTTTCCTTTCCCACATTGATTGGGGGCTGAATCTGCCACACAGTGCTTCATTGTGGCCTAATGTGTCCACCTTTTTCCTTAATGTGCTGATCCAGTGCCCCCAGTACGTGGGTTTGAAAGTCAGGCTGGTAAATCAGTCAACTGTTGAAGCCGACATGTTGAACCAGAAATGAGGTGTGAATGCAGAAATACAGACCCTTCCCCAACACGCATAGGAGTAATTAGTGTATTCTTTCTTGCCTTCCCTCCTAGATCATGAGCCCCAGGAGAAAAGGCGCTGTGTTTCTTTCTGCTTACTGTCCCATTATTTCTCAAAGCTCATACAGTGACTGACACATGGGAGAGATGCCCGATTTAAAAAAAAAAAAATAGTGGACTGAGTAAACAGATGAATGGAGGAGAAAAGGATGGCAAGAAGGGGGTATTTCTTTTAATTTCCCTTCCCTTCTTTTCTTTTCATCTCATGACACAAATATTTTCATATATCAATATCTGAATAATGGAGCCACCTACAAGAGACAAGAAAATATAACCAGGTCACTTCCATACGTCTTTTACAGGGCAAGTTCCAACACATCGTTTTCTTTAAGGTTAATGTACAGAAAGCTTAGTAGTTTCATTTTATTTTTAAGGAAATTTGGACCATCTCAGGGATTCATCAGTTTAGCGGGAAAAAGTATGTCTTTGTGAAATACTTTAGTACCTTGCAGAAGATTGCAATGAATTATTGGAACATTGCAAGGTTTAAGACTGATGCTTTCTGAAGCATGAAAGAAGTATTTGCAGCTTTTTTCTTTTTATGTTTAAATTACTCTGCTTCTTACTTGACTACTTTTTCTGACCTTTTAGAGGGCTTCCTTCTTTATATTTCTCCTTGAGCTCCTTAACCATTTTTAAAAATAGATACATCTCTTATGAGTTATTCTTTCTTAGCCTTCTGTTCCCCATCCTTCCAGCTCATATTCTCCTCACTTGACCCTTCCATATAAAGCCTCGCAATATTATTATACTCTTTGCCCTACTCCATCCATCTTCTTTGTCTCACAATGCAATAGATAATGTGAAGCTATGGATCTATAAAACACTCACTTCTCATTTTCAAGTGAACATGAAGTTATGACCAAGGGGTTCTGGTTTTAATCTATTTTCCCCCAAAATGAATGTAATGGGAAACTTGGTCAAATTCACTTAACCTCTTGTACATTTCACCTTGGGATTAATGTTCTTCATGTTGTTCTTCATGGAACTTTGACAGAATACAGTGAGCCAATAAAGTGCAGAGAGAAAAAAGGACTCTGAGAATCCTTGCACACCAAGGTCTGAATCAAATCTCCACTACCTTATAGCTGTGTGGACTTAACCTCTCTGGTTTCCACTTTCCCAATCTGTGAAGTGTGGTTGCTATTACCTATCTCAATGAGTCACTGAGGAACTTCATTGATAGCACCTATTTAGAACTCCCACACAGTGGCCACTCAAGAGAGTCCTAATGATGATTCAGGCTTTGAATCAGCAAACATTTATTGAACTCTTTTGATAATGATGGTGGGAGAAGGAAATGAGAAGGAGCCCTTGATTCCCCTCCTAATATGTGAATTACAGTCACTGTGGTTTTTCCATTTTACCTTGGGGATGAATATAATTTCCAGCTCTGACCAGTTGGAACTTCATTCATCCATTTATAAAATATTTATTGGGAATCTTCTACGTGTCCACAAATAACAGTGAGCAAAATCAGACACAACACTTGTTCTCCTCAAGCTCATCCATGCCATGTCCCTATAAGGCAGTGATTCTCAACCAGGCAAATTTGCCCCAGGGGACATAGGTCAATATCAGGAGAAATGTGGGTTGTCACAACTGTATGCTACTGGTATCTGGAGTTAAGCCCAGGAATACTGCTAAACATCCTACAGTGCTCAGGAGAGCACCAAAACAAAGAACTGTCTGACTGTGGAGAAACACTGCTATAAAGGAAGGGATCAAGATGTGAACTAATCCATCATTAAGGCAAGGAGCAAAAACAGCCAACACAGACATCATTGCTTTGGTCTCTCCCGAACACTAAGCTGTAGTTACGAGATTAGAGTTTCCTGCAACTGCCATAGGAAGGAAAGGATTCCTGGGCATTTAGGCTAGGTGGTGCAGCTCAGCCTGGGGGCAGGAGGATGGACCAAATGGCCATGTTAGTGCCCTGTCTTTGCCCCCTGCTGCAATGACTAGGCTGGGAACACTTGGGTGTGCAGCTGGTATCCTTGGCTTTGAAGTCCAGTCAATATTTTCGGACTCCTAAATCTGCCCCCAGGGAAACTGCTGCATATAAAGAGCTGCAGAAGTAGCACTTCAGTAGAGATAGTTAGATAAATAATCCTGAATAAAATTGCATATTTTTAAGTGCTTTATTAATACGGTTGGGTAGAGAGCATGCTAAATTCCTACATTGTGGAGATGAAGGTTACAAGAGAGGGATTATGCAGAGAGCTAAATGAGAGGGGGGTAGGGAAGGAAAAGAACAAGGCAAAGGCAAATTCCTCCATTGTGTTGTGTGTGTGTGTATGTGTGTGATACACACAGTGAGAATAGATACAGATTCATGGATCTGGAGCACATGGTGTGTTTAGGAACAGTTCAGGGGAATGCACTGACACATTGCATAGGCTGCCATGTATATGACTGAAGTGACATGATGCTATTACACTAGGATTTGCAAACTCAAATACTTGCACTGCTGAATAGTTCCCATAAATGACTGAAGCTGGTCAGGTGGAAACTTTGGGGGAAACCCAGAAAGCATGAGGGGGACACCCGTATCTCAACTCCAGTCATTTGTTATCTTGGTGGGATGGGGAGAAGCCAAAAATTCATATTTTTATGTAAAATGTTATTTGTTAATCACAACCATGCACACACCACGTGAGCAAAAAAAAAAAAAAAAAAAAAAAATTAAAGACTCTGCCTACAAGTCATGAAGTCCATTTGCCTGTCTGTGAGCCTCAAGTTTGTAATCTCCTACTTGGATTTTATTCTAATGACATAATTTGCTTACTTATTTATTTTCAGAGAGGAATGTACAAGAACAGGGGTTTTGAATACACTAACCAGGGAGCCCTCCCAATTAGCTGTGACCTTAGACCCATCGCTGAATTTCTCTGTGTTGCCTTTTCTGGTTTGGGAGTTTGAGTCTGGAAGATCTACTTTACAGAGTCATTGCGAACAGAAAATGGTTTAACTATGTAAGCACTTAGCACTGTTCCAATATCAGACAGAGCCACCAGATGCTGGCTCCTTTCTCTCTAAGGAGGCATAGCTGAAATAAGTTGTTATGGCAGCCAGGGGAAAAATCCAGAATTTTGTCCTCGGACTGTACACGCAGGCAGGTAGAGATCAATGCAGGTGCCTCTGCTCCCTCCACTTCTTTCTACCTTATTCCTTTAACTGAGGCCCTTTAGTGGACATTTGTCCCCTACATCTGCCCATAATTCCTACCTCCTTCTGATAAGAAAAACATCTTGCATTTATTTGAAGAAAAATTCCTACTACAACCCTAGTCTTATACAGTACACAACTTATGGGTTCATATGAGGTCTTATACATCCTTGGTTCTAAACCTGTCAAATCCAGATATCTTATGCTCCTGATCAAAGTAATTGGTTCAAGGATGAGTATGGGATACATGAGCGTTATCCCTGGGATGCTGCCTTGCACTATTGGGAAAGAGCTACTCTTTTTATGCTGATCTTGATAAACTGATAGGGTCTCAGTCCAGAATTTTGAGTGAACATCTTTCTACCATTTAGGGAGAATGTGTCATGGAATAAAGTCAACACCAAGAAATTCAGAGCCTAGAGATACAGCAATGCACATTTAGTCACCTTGATCCAGCCATGACTGAAACCCTCTAGGACATTAAATTCAGAGTTTTTAAAAGTACAGTACCTTCCACTTTTTTCTTTTTTTTTTTTTTTGCAGTATGCGGGCCTCTCACTGTCGTGGCCTCTCCCGCTGCGGAGCACAGGCCCCAGACACACAGGCTCAGCGGCCATGGGCCCAGCCGCTCCGCGACATGTGGGATCCTCCCGGACCGGGGCACGAACCCACTTCCCCTGCATTGGCAGGTGGACTCTCAACCACTGCGCCACCAGGGAAGCCCAGTATCTTCCACTTTTGATTAAAGGCAGTTCTTTTTGGATTTCTGTCACCCATAAACCAGAGTTTGGAGAAAAAAAACACTACTCTCCCCCATTTGGTTATTGTTTAATGCAAGGCTCAATCACATCATCTCAAGTGGCCTGTGGAAGGGAGACAATCTACAAACTTACATCTATATTCATACTTTCTATCCATTTACAGTATGGCAAATAGGCAAAATGAATGGCTTTGGGGAAAGACCCAGTTGGCCGTCTAGCACTTCCATCTACTATCTGAGGACTTTGAGCAAGTTACTTATATAACTGTCTTACATGTATTAGGAGGACTATATTACCTTCTGTATGAAGTCATTGAAAGGACTAAACAAGGTAATAATAACTTATTTTTGGAACTTTGGATATCATACACTTGGCTTACTGCTTTTCATGCATCACCTCATTGAATTCCTATAACAATTTAAAGAGAAGCATGTCACAAAAATGTCTTAGCCTAGTGCCTGACATATAGCAGATGCTCAATAAAAAGGATTCTGTTGGAGGGAAGGACTGGGAGTGTAGGATTAGCAGATATAAACTATTACATATAGGATGGATAAACAAGGTCCTGCTGTATAGCACAGGGAACTATATTTAATATCCTGTGATAAACCATAATGGAAAAGAATATATATATATAAAATGAATGTCTACATGTGTATAACTGAGTCACCTTGCTGTACAGCAAAGATTGGCACAACATTGTAAATCAACTATATGACAATAAATAAAATAAAATAATGCATATAAAATGAAAAAAAAAAAGGATTCTGTCATCATTATCATCCTCCTCATCACTGAGATCAAGTGCAGTGCTCCTCTACCTCAAAGTGTACCGAATCACCTGGGGATCATGTTAAAGTTCAGATTCTAAACTTCATGTGTGTGAGGGAGCCTGAAATTCTGCATTGCTAACCAGTCCGTAAGTGATGCTGATGGTGCTGGTCTTCAGACTACACTCTGAATAAAAAGGACCTAAGGCACCCAGAGCCAGGATAGGCCAAAATGAGAATCCCAATTAATTGGGTTTTGATTATTCTATTTAATTTTAACCAAACCATAATTTCATTTGGAGACATGACCTCCCCCTATCCCCACACACACTAGACTGAAAAATCTAAATATATGATGCTCAAGCTTCTCTCAGAAGCTCTGCGGGTAGGGCCCAGACAGCAGTATTTTTACAGCTTCATAATTTGCAGGCAAGATTAAGAACCCCTTGACTAAAGGTTCCTGGGGAGGGACAGCATAGACCAAGGGTGATGACCACTTCCACTAATTCACAAGGGCAGATTTCAAATATCACTGGGACTGCCAATGACTTGATAGAGTAAGTATACTGACAAAAAACATGTTAAACTTTATTAATAACACTTAGCCAAACATATTCCATAATTTTTGCTTGAAACAAGACTAAAATAAGGCATTTTGTAATTGAAATATTAGTATTGTGGACCTCTTCCCATTAGGTGATTGCATTAAGCCAGTTCTTCAACTGAAACTTTTTAGACAAGGGAGGAGTCAGGGTAGAAAATATTATTTGAAAATCTAGTTCCTGCAAAACCTAGAAATATCAACTTAAGAAATCAATTTTTGGGAAGAAGAAGAGGAAAAAAAAGGGTCTGAGAAAATATTTGAAGAGATTATTGTTGAAAACTTCCCTAATATGGG
>NC_041227.1:52156287-52156514 GCF_002837175.3 Physeter macrocephalus | reverse complement strand
GAAATAAAAACATACCTAGAAACAAATGACAATGAAAACACGACGACCCAAAACCTATTGGATGCAGCAAAAGCAGTTCTAAGAGGGAAGTTTAGAGCAATACAATCCTACCTTAAGAAACAAGACACATCTCAAATAAAGAACCGAACCTTACACCTAAAGCAATTAGAGAAAGAAGAACAAAAAAGCCCCAAAGTTAGCAGGAGGAGATAAATCATAAAGATCAT
>NC_041227.1:52155349-52156217 GCF_002837175.3 Physeter macrocephalus | reverse complement strand
TTCACAGGTGAATTCTATCAAACATTTAGAGATGAGCTAACAGCTATCCTCTCAAACTCTTCCAAAATATAGCAGAGGGAGGAACACTCCCAAACTCATTCTACAAGGCGACCATCACCCTGATGCCAAACCAGACAAAGATGTCACAAAGAAAGAAAACTACAAACCAATATCACTGATCAAAATAGATGCAAAAATCCTCAACAAAATACTAGCAAACAGAATCCAACAGCACATTAAAAGGATCACACACCATGATCAAGTGGGGTTTATCCCAGGAATGCAAGGATTCTTCAATATACACAAATCAATCAATGTGATACACCATACTAACAAATTGAAGAATAAAAACCATAGGTTCATCTCAATAGATGCAGAAAAAGCTTTCAACAAAATTCAACACCCATTTATGATTAAAACTCTCCAGAAAATAGGCATAGAGGGAACTTACCTCAACATAATAAAGCCCATATATGACAAACCCACAGCCAACATCGTCCTCAATGGTGAAAAACTGAAAACATTTCCACTAAGATCAGGAACAAGACAAGGTTACCCACTCTCACCACTATTATTCAACATTGATTAGGAAGTTTTAGCCACATCAATCAGAAAAGAAAAAGAAATAAAAGGAATCCAAATCAGAAAAGAAGAAGTAAAACTGTCACTCTTTGCAGATAGCATGATACTATACATAGAGAATCCTAAAGATGCTACGAGTAAACTACTAGAGCTAATAAATGAAATTGGTAAAGTAACAGGATACAAAATTAATGCACAGAAATCTCTTGCATTCCTATACACTAATGAGGAAAAATCTGAAAGAGAAATTAAGGAAACACTCCCATTTACCATTGCAACAGAAAGA
>NC_041227.1:52150628-52155010 GCF_002837175.3 Physeter macrocephalus | reverse complement strand
TCCTAGAGAAATGGAAATAAAAACAAAAATAAACAAATGGGACCTAATGAAACTGAAAAGCTTCTGCACAGCAAAGAAAACCATAAACAAGACGAAAAGACAACCCTCAGAATGGGAGAAAATATTTGCAAATGAAGCAGCTGACAAAGGATTTATCTCCAAAATTTACAAGCAGCTCATGCAGCTCAGTATCAAAAAAATCAAACAACCCAGTCCAAAAATGGGCAGAAGACTTAAACAGATACTTCTCCAAAGAAGATATACAGATTTCCAACAAACACATGAAAGGATGCTCAACATCATTAATCATTAGAGAAATGCAAATCAAAACTACAATGAGGTACCACCTCACACCCATCAGAATGGCCATCATCAAGAAATCTACAAACAATAAATGCTGGAGAGGGTGTGGAGAAAAGGGAACCCTCTTGCACTGTTGGTGGGAATGTAAATTGATACAGCCACTATGGAGAACAGTATGGAGGTTCCTTAAAAAACTAAAAATAGAACTACCATACGACCCAGCCCATGCACATATGGTCACCTTATTTTTGATAAAGGAGGCAAGAATATACAATGGAGAAAACACAGCCTCTTCAATAAGTGGTGCTGGGAAAACTGGAAAGCTACATGTTAAAGAATGAAATTAGAACATTCCCTAATACCATACACAAAAACAAACTCAAAATGGATTAAAGACCTAAATGTAAGGACAGACACTATAAAACTCTTAGAGGAAAACATAGGCAGAACACTCTATGACATAAATCACAGCAAGATCCTTTTTGACCCACCTCCTAGAGAAATGGAAATAAAAACAAAAATAAACAAATGGGACCTAATGAAACTTAAAAGCTTTTGCACAGCAAAGGATACCATAAACAAGACCAAAAGACAACCCTCAGCAAAGTGAAGTAAATCAGAAAGAGAAAAACAAATACCGTATGCCAACACATATATATGAAATCTAAAAAAAAAAAAGTGGTTATGAAGAACCTAGGGACAGGATGGGAATAAAGATGCAGACATACTAGAGAATGTACTTGAGGACACGGGGAGGGGAAAGGGTAAGCTGGGACAAAGTGAGAGAGTGGCATGGACATATACACTACCAAATGTAAAATTGATAGTTAGTGGGAAGCAGCCGCATAGCACAGGGAGATCAGCTCAGTGCTTTGTGACCACCTAGAGGGGTGGGATATGGAGGGTGGGAGGGAGGGAGATGCAAGAGGGAAGAGATATGGGGAGAGCAGCCCAGTGCTTTGTGACCACCTAGAGGGGTGGGAGATGGAGGGTGGGAGGGAGGGAGATGCAAGAGGGAAGAGATATGGGGATATATGTATATGTACAGCAGATTCACTTTGTTATAAAGCAGAAACTAACACACCATTGTAAAGTAATTATACTCCAATAAAGATGTCAAAAGGAAAAAAAAAGAAAATGTGTAAAGATTAAAAAAAAAAGAAAGAACGAAATCAACTGTTGGGACTTCCCTGGTGGCACAGTGGTTAAGAATCGCCTGCCAATGCAGGGGACACAGGTTCAAGACCTGGTCTGGGAAGATCCCACATGCCGCAAAGCAATTAAGCCCGTGCACCACAGCTACTGAGCCTGCGCTCTAGAGCCTGTGAGCCACAATTACTGAGCCCAAGTGCCACAACTACTGAGCCCATGTGCCACAACTACTGAAGCCCGTGTGCCACAAGTACTGAGCCTATGCTCTAGAGCCCCCGAGCCACAACTACTGAGTCCGTGAGCCACAACTACTGAAGCTTGCATGCCTAGAGCCCATGCTCCACAACAAGAGAAGCCACTGTAATAAGAAGCCTGCACACCGCAACAAAGAGTAGCCCCAGCTCACCACAACTAGAACTGAGTCCGTGAGCCACAACTACTGAAGCTTGCATGCCTAGAGCCCATGCTCCGCAACAAGAGAAGCCACTGTAATGAGAAGCCTGCACACCGCAACAAAGAGTAGCCCCAGCTCACCACAACTAGAGAAAGCCCGTGCGCAGCAACAAAGACCCAACGCAGCCAAAAATAAACTAATTAATTAAATTTAAAAAAAGGAATCAACTGTTCATCCCAATGGTCATAAATTAAAAATACATATTAATAATATATTTTAATCATGTACTTATTATTCATACTATTTCAGTTCATAAGGACTCTGAAAAGTAATTAGCTGTTCCTATCCCGATATATGTCTACTTTCAATTTAGTACTTTTAAATTGTAAGATGTGCTGACCAACCAGCCATGAGAGATTCATGGATTTTAATAAAGAAATTGCTGTTTCTAGGGGAAAAATGCCCTTTTGGTTCAGGAAGTGTCCCCATTTCTATCAGACAAAATGAAAACAAAAAAAATGACCAGGGATAACTTCTCTGCCTCTGTATACCTTGCTTTTTCCTTCCACACTGAAGGCTCTACTGAGGGCAGAAACTATATATTCTACACTTTTGTATGTCCCATAACATCCCACACTCTTTGCGCATAGTGGGGAATTGATTCAACACTTCTGTATCCCCCAGGCATGAGACAGTAAAATAAATAGCATAACCTGTAAGAACATGGCTTGGGAGTTAAGCTGACCTGTTGGGAGCTTGACATCCTGCAAAATTCTTGGCTGAGTGAACTCACCTGTAAAATAGGAGTTCTCTTAAGTACCTCCTACAGGTAAAACACTAACACATAGTCTATCATACTATATTAGTAACATTACCAATACTAATTTATCATGCTTGAATAAAAAAGACACTTTGGTTTGGTTTCTCATTTCACATCTGTCAGGGTACACCACCATAAACACCCATCAGCCCTGAAGCCTTTTCTACTACTGACTGTCCAATTCTAGGCTCAGAGAAAAAATCCTTTCACCTGCTCTGAGAATAGGAGGCACACATGGTTTCACCTGGACCTGTGAAGACTCCCCTAGAGGTCTTACCTTCTCATTACTCTGATCTCAAACTTGAGTTCTTAGGCTGACCTGGCCATGAATGATAATCTTCTTGGTCCCAGCTGGTCTGTCCTTTGCTCCAACCTCTAACCCTTGGGGAAGCAAGTGATCTGCCTTCATGGAGTTTGGTAGCTAACCTCTCAGGCTGCTGCTGATATCGAAGCAGAAATCTGTCTTTCAATCAGGCTTTACCCCACAAGAGTCTTCCAGGAAGCTGAATGGATGGAGAATAAGGCACAGTGGCACTGGCATACACCAAAGAAGTCTACGCTGGGTAAGTGGGACCCTCACAGAAATAAGGTCACCACAAATGAGAAGACTGGTTGGACAACACTTAATGAGTGAGGATCCTGGACAAATAACCCTTTTTAGTAAACCACTGAATAATGCCTATATATGGAACACTGCAATTCTTCCTGGAGAGTACCTTGGAGAGCTCCTTGCAGCGCTTTCTGCTTCCCAGTTTAATAACGATTGCTACAGAGCACATACTGTGTGTCAGACATCAGGCTAAACCTGACACATTATCTCATTTAATCTGCACAACAACCCTATGAGGAAGAAAGGCTTACAAGTGCTCAAAACTTATAAAAAGCACAGTTCCCAAGTGCAGCTTTGAACTCAAGCAGTACAGGGTAGAACGCCAGCACCCGGATGAGTAAACACTATGGGTGCTGGCTCCTTGCCTCCCCTTGGTCCCATTATGGAGAGAGCTTTAGTGTGCATTAGGTTGTCATTTCCCTGCACTGCCAACTTTTCAAGGGGGACAACTCATTCTGACAGAGCTCTGGGCCGCTGCATGCCCTAATAGTTCAGTAAGAATGAAGGGGAAAATTCTCAGTGCTGAAGAATGTATTAATAATTGCGACTGACACAGAAACTACCTACACAACCAACATGAGACTTGGTACATTAGACCTGTTTGCCTGTCAAATGCTGCATTATCACTAATTGCTGGGACTCATTGCCCTCAAGTAAAATAAACAAGAACAAAGGGGAATTTACAGTAGTGTGTGATCCACCTCTCTGCTGTGGTCATTTCTGTGGCACCCTCCTACCTCCAGCTGGGCTTTTGAAATGAGGAATCTTTTTTTAGCTGGAATATTCACTGCCGCCTTTCATAATATCAGCTGGAAGAAATGACACATAGTATTTAAACCTTGGCTTTGTCTTCATGAGGAAATGTTAAATGACTGATGGGTTGGCTAATAATGGCAAAAAATAAAATGCTGCCTCTCTACTTTTCCATCAGAGAAGAGAAACAGGACTAGAAATCTTTTCTGCATCTCACACCAGTCAGAATGGCCATCATCAAAAAATCTAGAAACAATAAATGCTGGAGAGGGTGTGGAGAAAAGGGAACACTCTTGCACTGCTGGTGGGAATGTAAATTGATACAGCCGCTATGGAGAACAGTATGGAGG
>NC_041227.1:52115860-52150264 GCF_002837175.3 Physeter macrocephalus | reverse complement strand
GAGGGAGATGCAAGAGGGAAGAGATATGGGGACATATGTATATGTATAACTGATTCACTTTGTTGTAAAGCAGAAACTAACACACCATTGTAAAGCAATTATACTCCAATAAAGATGTTAAAAAAAAAGAAATCTTTTCTGCATTTTATTGTTTTCTACCCATTCTGTAGTCAGGCATGCTGAGATGTCAGTACTTTGGGTTCTTAAATTAAATCAGGAACTTTTCTGAGAAGATCAATCAATTTTTCAATTCTCAGCATCTTTGTTTTCTCAGATCTCACTTCTAAAGGATGTGACCATTCCAGTGGAATAACAAATGTCAACAGACAGCGAGTAAGCACTGAAATTTTCAAGTATGTATGTAGGATGGAGGATAATTTAGAAAGAAAAGAGTTAGAATTCCCTTTTTATAATTTGGCCACCTTGCACTCTGAGACTTGCCAGGTGGCTGTATGGTCCTTATTCTGACAATTTCCAAACTGTTTCTTGAACCCCTATAATGTGCAAAGCGGCTATTCTGAATCACACTCTCCAAAAGGCACAAGGAGCTGTCATGGAGACATGAAAATATGAGCCACAATATAAAAGGCAGCAATCAAATCAAAACTCAGTGAGTCACAACCATTCTGGCAACATCTTCAGGAACAGAGTGAAGACACACCTGATAAACCAAGCTCTCCATTGGTGGAGTTGGAAAATAATGGATTATGTACTTTCCTGGACAGGTGTCCCTTTCTCATCAGTCCTTGAAATGTTAATTCATTTAGATTTCCTAAGCATACATCCAATAGAACAGTCCCAGAAGTGTACCGGGTCATGAGTGACAGACGGTAGAATGGGATGTGAATGTTCTTAGAGATCAAGGGATCATGGGGACACCAGAGTGCCCATTAAAAATGTTGATTCTAGGGCTCCTCCTGATATACTCGATCAGAAGTGGGCCTGGAAACTCCACTCAAAACCAGCATTCAAGATGATTCTGAGGCAGGCCCCAGGACTACAATCTGAAGAATACTGCCACAAATCATTTGCAAAGCAGATAATTGAAAAGTATAGGTAATCACCTTCAACTAGAAGGAAAATGAAGCAATGGTACCTGTGTAACTGGTAGTGGTGCAGCTTCCAAGAGACACATCTGACATTAGGGTCATGTCCAAAGTAGGCACACAAAACAGAAATCACACATGGTCAAATCTTAGAAAATTGCTTAGGAAGGTACCATGCTGGTGACAACACACCACCCTTCAAAAATTGGGGACTGACAGTTTCTTCACGATTATTCTAATGCCTTGGTCTTGTTTTGAGCAACAACTGATTAAGCTGTTGACCTGTGCTTAGGGCTATGTTGCATGAATGACACACAATTTGAAAATGGAATCACAGTTGGCCTGATGCAATGCAACAGTCAGAGAGATGGGCAGGAACTGAGGTCCACTGAGGGGCGCCGTATTGAATCTTCTCTCTCATTCATTCAGAAATAGCTCTCGAGTAACACCAAGAAATTCCCTGCCTTTGTGTTGTTATAGTTGTTGAGAAGGAGGAGGAGTTGTAGTGTGTGTAAAATTATTGGGTTTTCTTGGCCTGGCATACACAATTGAATTATCTTAGGTTAAACGTGGGAAAGAGGTGACTCTACTATAAGGACTTGAGTTTCAAAATGAAGCTTAATTGGACCAGTCACACCACATTAACAAAAACCAACTGAACTTAGACCTTTTAAAATAGCTACTGAAACTTCTTGGGTTTCTATTTTTTGATCAAATGGGTTTCACTCTGGTCAGACAACCTCTTTGTACAAATGCACTCACTCTTTCAGAAACAATTAAAAACAAACCCTTCGGTGGAAGGTCATGTTTTAATCTTACGAACACAGAGAAAAATAATTAAATTATCCATCTGGCTTTCTGAAAGGAATGGAATGGTTCCAACACCACTTTTATCAATTCTCTTGCTCCCATTTCCAGGATGTAGTCAGGGCAGGGATCTACAGCTAGGAGCCCGTTCTGCTTTGAGTCTGACAAAGACAATCCCATCAAGTGTGAAAAATCCACCACGGTATTCGTTCTGGAACAGCCAAGTCTCAGATTTTTCTGGGCTCCACCAAATGCCTAGTCTATCATATTTGTTTCTAAATGCACATTACATTCTTTAATATACCTAACAGTTACTTTCAGGGGAAAATGCATTTATAAATGAGTCTGGTCGCAGCATCCGACGGTCCCTTTCCCCCCCTCAAACTTTTAACTGTGCTCATCAATTACTCTTAATGGTGCAAAGAGCTGGCAGTGTTTACCTACCATCCTTTCTGAGTTACTCGGCTCGATCTTGTGGCTCATTAAAAGCATCTCTATTTATTTGCTGTGTGTTACAGTCCTTAACTTTGGCACAAGACGCCAAAAGAAAGTCCATTTTCCTTTTCCCTGTGGTGTTAATTGGTGGAGCATGCTGCCTGCCTCTTCATTAATTATGTCAATGCGTATGAAACTTCCATTTTCACGGGGGTGAATTAAAAAGACTTCTCTGAACAGGGCTGACAAAAAGCCAGCCTGACTGCCTGTGACGAGGAGAGTCATGAAGGCTACTGATGGTCAAGGCTACGTTCTGTCGCAAAGGCTTGCTTTGTCGGGCCCCAGAGCCCTTCTCACCTCCCCTTTTGTGACCCTCACCAGGAGACAGGCACTTCTGTTAAGCTGGGGATATCGCTCTGCCAGGGACAGCCCCTCTGCCTGCCCAGACCCCAGAGGTCAGATTGTGCTGACCATACTAACTGCATGCAGCTGATGAAGGCAGGGGAGGTGGAGCGGTTCAAGCCCCCCAAATGGAGTAGCGGCTTCTGATGCTCGCAGAGAGGTTCCTGATTACCTCGCTGCAGGGGAAGCGAGAAAATAAAAGGCAATCCCTGCTGAAAACTCCTTTTTTTTTTTTTATCCCTCCGAGAGAGATGACTTGCAGAAGTCTCGCAGTTAAGTAGAGGCAAAAGAAACATACACACACACACCCCCCCCCACACACACACACTACATAACCCTAAGAACCTTAAACCGAATCACATCTTCTGGTTAAACAAAATCATTCTCTCTCTCTTTTTTTTTTTTTTTTGCCTACTTCTCTGCTCAGTTACAGCGAAGGTTGGTAAAAGAGTGACACCTAGTTACTGTTCTACTGTTTTCTGTCTCAAACACGCATCCTCCTCGATGGAATTGCTGACGAGGACCAGATACAGATTTCCATCTCTCGCTCGCTCGCTCTCCCTCTGGCTTTCTCATGCTCTTTCACTGTATCTTCCGCTATCTCTCCATCTCTATCTGGTTCTGCTATCTCTCCATCTCTATCTGGGGGGCTCGTATGAGAAGCAAATTGAAGGAGAATGAGAGAAAGAACACATAGACGGAGGAAGTCCTAGTTAGAGTGTATTTCTTAGTTGCTTCTCCCAAACACATCTGTGGGGGGTAGAGAACAGTGACTTGCAGAGGATTTAGCGAGAATCAGGAAAAGAAAGAAAATGTAAGGTTTAAGCTTGCTTCCCCAAAGGATCATAGGGTTAGAAAGAGTCAGCAAGATGGAATGATTTAGCATGGTTTCTGAAGGAGGGAGATCCAGTCAGGCACATGTGTACCCCTCACACACATACAAACATCCTTATACACACAAAGACACACACACATACAAAAACACAAACACACAGGCACACATACATACATATGCATACACATATATACATGCAAACACACATATATACAAATACACACAAAACACACACATATCACACACAAATACACATATATATACCCACAAATACACATATACACATACACACATACAGACAAACACACATGCACACACACAGTCAGTGGAGATAGTGCCACAGTCTCTTCTGAGATGAGCTCTCCAAGATCGCAAAGCCTTGACCGTTAGGAAGTTCTTCCTGATGTCTCACTGCAGTCTTTCCTGCTGTGACTAAAGCTTTTTCTCAGAAGAAAGTGAACATCTATCATCCACCAAACACTCCTTCCCACGGTTAAGAAGCAGGTGTCCATTTTCTGTTTTAAGCTAAGCCCTTGATTATACTCCTTGAAGTGGCTATCTCATGATCCATTTTATTCCTTTTGTGAGGGATAAAACCGAGGGTAGCACATGTAGGGTTGGAATTCAAGAGGCAAGTGGATAACAGATTCGAATACACCATAAACGCAGGTTCCGAATATTCAGTGTTCGGTTTCATTCACAAATCCTGCGATACTTCTTCTTACCTATGTGCACTGGGGCACATTTCTGATTCCCCTGAGACTTAGTTTCTTCATATGGAAAATAAGAGGATAATGACTGACTCACAGCTTTCTTGAAAAGGAGCAAATAACAAGGATGTAGTGAAAATTAAATATTTGTGAAAAAATAACAACTGTCAGTAATGGCTATCCTAAGCATTATGTCCCAACCAAAAGGGGGCTCATAGAAGAATAGCACAGGTTTATGGCGTGCTCGTTACATATTAGATGCTGGGCTAATCTCTTTACTCACATCATTACATGTAATTATCACAATGACCCATGAGGTCAATGTCATTGTTATTCTATTGTACGGAAGAGAAAACTGAGGCTCAGAAAAGTCAAATGGCTGGTGCTATTGTTGCTGATAGTAAATGGAGGAGTCTGGACTTACTGATGCTCTTAATGATATGCAGAGAGTGGAATGATTCACAACACCAAAAAGTGGAAACAACCCACACGTCCACCA
The DNA here is from genome assembly GCF_002837175.3 of Physeter macrocephalus. Classification (NCBI taxonomy): domain Eukaryota; kingdom Metazoa; phylum Chordata; class Mammalia; order Artiodactyla; family Physeteridae; genus Physeter; species Physeter macrocephalus. Next base: position 52,145,530 of record NC_041227.1, on the reverse strand, counting down.
ACGGGTGAATAGATAAACAAAATAATGTCTATCCATACAACAGGTTGCTCTCCGGCAACACCTGCTACAACATGGATGAGCCTGGTAAAGATGATGCTCAGGGAAAGAACCCAGACACTAAAGGCCTCCTACGGTCTGATTCCATTGATATGAAAAGTTCAGAACAAGCAAACCTACAGAGACAGAAAGCAGATGAGTAGTTGCCTAGAGCTGAGGGAGGGGGTCAGTGAATGTCAGTCTGTTCAGGGATCTTTTGGGGGTGGTGATGAAAATGTCCTTCCCTCCATCCCCAACGCTGAGGTATAATTGACAACTAAAAACTGTATATATTTAAGGTGTACAACATGATGATTTGATATATGTAAACACTGTGAAACGGAAATGATCTCAAATTAGATGGTGGCAATGGCTGCAAACCTCAGCAAATATGCTAAAGAACATTGGATTGTACACTCAAAATGGGTGAATTTTACGGTATGTGAATTATATCTCAATAAGGTTGTTTAAAGAACAAAAGTCCTTTCTTGCTCTAAGACAAGCTACCCAGACCACCCCACTTGTAATCTCATGTAGGTACAGAGGCATTAAACATGAAGAGCATTTATCTACTTAATTTTGCAGAGGTGGGAACCACCAAGGACAGGAAACAATGGAGAGAAATGAGGCTGGGGAGCCCCAGGGAGGATTGTGTAGTCCATGGTAGGTCCTGTGAGGGATTCTGGACTTTCTTTCCAGGGCTCAAGGAAGTGCGTGTCTTTCTGTACGTGTGTGTTTGTGTGTACTTGTGTATATGTGTTTGTGAGTGTGTGTATATATGGGTGTTTGTGTGTATGTTTATGTGTATTTTTAGCATGTGAGTGTTCGTGTATATGTGTATGTCGTGTGTGTGCATGTGTGTATTGTCAGCACTCGGAGAAGAGTTTGAAGTAATGCAGAGACATGATCAGATTTGTATTAGAAAGTATGACTCCGGCTGCACAGGCTGGAGAGGAGGTGTGAGCTAAGGGCTGACCAAGCAGAAGCCACAGTGGTTTCCTGTCTGAGAGAGAGATGAGGTCTGGACCAGAGATGGAGTGGAGATGGCGAGAATGGACGGCCCTAAGAGGCATGTCAGGACGTGGTGGTTCACTGGATGTAGAGAGGAAGAGGAGTGTTGGGTGCAGGAGAGGGAGGGGTGCCGATCTTGAACAACTGGGTCACGCCATTCGCTAACATCGGGATCTATATTGGGAAACATATTTGCTAGGTAAGATCCATGTGTCATTGTGAAGATCATTCTCACCCCACACACATAAGAAATTAAACCTCAGAAGTCCTTTGGGGAAGCAAGATGAGAATAGGATGAGAGAGACACTCTTGATTAAATGAAGGGTCTACATCTGCTTCATTAGAAATAGAACTCGTACTTGTTTGAGATACATGGTCAGGGACCAAGAGAATTGGAGGGTGGTGGAGGAAAGAAGTGAAAAAAGACATTCTTCATAGCCAAGTTCAGAAGCTTCCAGACAGGATCGGGTTCTAGGCAAGGGGAGACTGTCAAATTCTTTCCCACTTGCTCCTCAGGACAGTGGAGATTAATCCTGAGCTAGACAGTGCAAACTTGGAATGTTTTACTTTTTTAACCATGTTCCACTTCGGAGTTCCCGCATGCCCTCTGGCTGGCAAAGCCCTCTAGCTGTCTTTGAGTCTGTTCCTCTATTTCTGGGCAGGACTTTTTCAACTCTCATCCATCAGAGAAGTCTATTAGGAAGAATTGGCTTTGGCATTAAATAGTGTTGAGTTGGTTTATGGCTCTATCCTTTATTCAGGGTGACATCTTGGGTCTGTTCCCTGGCTTTCTGGAACCTCAGCTCCCTCCTGTATAAAATAGGATAATACCAGGGCTGATAGGATGATTAAATGAGATAATCTATTCCAGCGCCTGGCACAGGGTTGGCTTTCAATTAAAGGTGATGGTGGTGACCATAATCTTCCAAGGCAACGATTTTCCACCTTTTTTGGCTTGTTGGCATTAGGGGATCCCTTTGAGAATTAGGAAAAGCCATGTCCCATACCCTCAATAAATGCTCATGCGTGAAAACTCTGGACAGACCCTCCTGAAGTCTTACCCATGGACCACAATTTAAGAAACTTCAATCCCAGGCATTGGTTCTCAACTCTGGCTGCCCATTAAAATTACCTGGGGAACTTAAAAAAGAACACTGATAATCAGGCCCTTCTTCCCTAAAATTATCTTTAATTGATCTGGGGTTGGACACAGACAACGTTAGTTCTTAAGGCATCCCAGGGGACCCTAATGTACAATCTGAATGGAGAACCATTGACAAAGGGGGAAAGCACAGGTGCCTCCTTTCCTCTGCTTAAGATATTATACGGAGTGTCCTGTATTTCCCTAGATTCTGGCAGTGTTTTGAGATCATTAGGAGCTCAGCCTCTGGGCTCCTAATAACCCACAAGCCATTCACACTCGAGCCCCACTAGCAGCATAATCTTGGCAAGCTACTCAACTCTTTGCCTCTCATTTATTTCCTCCAGTCTATAAAATCAGGAGTGGGACAATCATACTTCTCTTCCAGGATTGTGGGAAGAATCAAATGACATGTTCCACGAATGGTTCACAAAATATGGGTGGCACAGCAACAGCTCAATAATAGGTCATGTGCAGCCATTACTGCTTTCATTAATATTAAGGCCATCATCATCATTATCTTAGCATACTATCCCTTCATCCTCAATAACTAAACTCAAATACTGATGCAATTTTTTTCCTTTTTTTTTTTTTTTTTTTACACAGCTGGTGAGAATGCCTCATGCCAGAGTTTGCAGCCTCCCAGGGGTGTGAGCCTCCTCTGTTTGGAAAAAGGTCTGTGTCCAGCACCTATCCCCCAGTGGTTCTAGTTCAATGGGACTAGGATGTGGCCTGATAATCCATTTTTAGGGATCCTGCCAATGCTGAGAAAACCTACACTAGAGTGTACCCAGATTTTGAATTCCCTACACCCTAAAGCAGCTTCTGCATAGATTCAGGTACACCTGAACACTTAAAATCGTGTGTGGTTGGAGGTTACTCATCAAACAGGTGTTCCTCAGTCATCAGATACTAGGGCCATTGATGCTACAACCAAAAGATCACTCTCCCTGATGGTAAGGAATTGTGCCGATGTCAGGGGAAGCAGAAGCAAAGGGGCCAAATACAAAGATGGCTGATGTGAGGACACAATTCAGCAGCTTCTCTCACTCCTGGTTCCTTTCCCTTGACCCTAAATGACACGTGTCGCTGCTTCAAGCAGCGCTCCTGGACCAGCCACCCACACCAGGTAACCATATCCCCTTTCTTTTGGGACACTCTCTTTTTGCCACTGATCACCAGCTAATCGTCATTCCCTTGACTTGTCTGGAACCTCCCTGGCCCTGCTTTTCTAGAAAAAGTGATTCAGCCAGGCAAGGCAGGTTATTCGGGGTGGCTTGATGGGGGTGAGAGGGGGTGAGCAGAAGGGAGAAGGGGTGAGAGGGGAAGGCAATTTACAGCACCTGTGGGTAGCTGGCTTCCCCCCACTGGCACATTTCTAATTTTATTTTGCTTGCATTTATATTAGGAAATGCTGCAACCACCTCATGCTAGGGGTGGAGGACGGGCTGGAGGAAGATGTGAAGGCTCACAGCAGCTTAGAGACAAAGGGCTTTGGAAACCCCTCTGTGGCTCCCCTGTTCAGGCTCCCGCCTACCTGGCCTGGAAGCCGAAGAGGAAGTATCCCCATTTTCCCCAGCGCAGGAATTACTGTAACATAGGTTCTTGTTCATTTCCCCCTGGAAACGAAAGGAAGTACCTTCACTTACTAGGTGTGGCTCTAGATCCCAACAATGGTCTCTTTGTTTCTCATTTCAGATTCATGGGATGCTTTTTACGTGGAAGATGTTCACTGGAGCCTTTACTATTTCCTGTATTTATTAATGATGAAGCCCTAAAGCCCAGAATTTCTGTCCTTCTGACAGCTACCAGCCCCATGGGTTCAAGCTTGGCTCTGGAGATCACACCGACCTAGTTTTTAATCCAGTGAGACCTTGGGCATGGTATTTAGCCTCACTGAACCTCGTTTTATGTAATATGAAGATAATAATTGAAATTCAAATGTTGTAACTAATACATGCAAGCATCTTAGTGGTATGCCGGACACCTACCCAGCATACAAATAAAGAACAGCAATTGTTGTCATCATTACCATCATTATGATGGTCAATTTTATGTGTCACCCTGGTTGGGCACCTAGGTATTTGATCAAACACTCATTTCAGTGTTGACTTGAAGGTATTTTGTTGATGGGATTAACACCTACCATCAACTGTCTTTAGATAAAGGAGATTGTCCTGGGAAATTTTAGTGGGCCTGATCTAATCCCTGAAAAGCCTTAAGAGCAGAACTGAAGCTCCCTTGAAGAAAAAGAAAGTTCATCTGTGGACTGCAGCATCCCTTTCTGCCGGAGCTTTCATAGCCCACTCTTCCTGGCGGCCTACCCTATGGCTTTCAGTCTTGCCTAGCCAGCACCCACAATCATGTAAGCAATTCCTTGCAATAAGTCTCTCTCTCTCTCTCTCTGCACATCTTTATATGCAGAGCAGCAGTGTTTTCATTGTGTGGGGTTAGCCCCTCACATTTTCCATGGAAACACATTTAGGGTGGGTGTTGTATTACTTTGCTAGGGCTGCTATAACAAAGTATCACAGACTGTGTGGCCTAGACAACAGAAATTAATTTTCTCACAATTCTGGAGGCTGGATGTCTGAGATCAGGATGCCAGCAGGGTTGGTTTCTGGTGAGGACTCACTCCTTGGCTTGCAGATGGCCACCCTCTCGCTATGTCCTCACATGATCCTCCCTCTGTGCCTATCTGTGTCCTAATCTCTTCTTCTCATAAGGACACTAGTCATATTGTATTAGGGCCCATCAGATGACCTCATTCTACCTTAATTATCTCTTTAAAGACACTACATATCTTTAAATACAGTTGCATTCTGAGATGATGGGAGTTAGGACTTTAACATATGGATTTTGGAGGGGGGGTAAAGTTCAGCCATGACAGATGGTGAGAGCACTGGTGACTGTCTCATACCTTAGCTCCAGTAAAATCCCTGCCTCCCAAATCCAAATTCCAGAACTAAAATAGCAATCCTCAGTTGACCTGTAGTCGCCCAACTCTCTCTTGGCTATCTGCTGCCAGGACTGGTGATGCCTGAAGTTCCACCTTGCTAGAGAGGATAACAGGCACCAAATTCAGTAGGTGATGGCAAAATAAATTCCACTTATAAGAGACCCAAATAAGGTAACTGATGATCTTCCCTAAGACTAAGACAGAGGGAGAAGAGGTGGCAGGTAAACTGCCTTGGAGTTGAACTCTCACTGTGACAGTTTATCTTCGCCATGGCGCTGTCCCCCGAAAAAAGGTAAGATGTTCTCTGGTGACAGATGGTGCCAGTGACAGATGGTGGCTGACTGCCCTCCATCAGGGAAGGTTCTAGCACAAAGCCACCTGAACTGGGTCCAACAGACAAATTAGCCCTGGATGGACTAGAAGCAACTGCCATACAGAGAGCCCCAAGTCACTGCTCAATTGTTGGGTTCTGTTAAGAAACATAAGAACTGCCTTCATTTCCTTTCATCTTTAGGAGGCAGAAACAGTTCTCGGCACTGAGCACTATTTTGTTATAAGACTTTATAGTGAGGGTTTTGCACCTCCTAGTAAAATCACAAATAATCCATCTGGCCCCAAACCTGAATGGCTCTATTTCCATGTCATTACTTTTTATAGCAAAATCAGCAATTAAATCAACCATTTCATCATTCAAGCAATATTCACTGGATCATCTATTGTGCACCAGGACTGGTAGGGGCCAATTTGGGGTGTGTTTGATTTGGTTTTCATAAAGTTTATGTTTTGGCTCTTTTATGCTGTGGAGCTCCTCTCTCTGCCATTCATGTGAATCTAACGGCAGGCGGAGTAAAGATTCTTGGAAGGGACGGTGGAGAAATAATGAAAAGCATGTTCCCTCTGCTGAGAATCATTCATGGTTGATCAACCTGAAGCCAGCGGAACGAAGGGGCAGAGCGTGACCAGAGGAACCACTGTAAGCCTGGTGGATGATGCAATATACACGGAAATAGACAGCTAAGTATGAGAAAAAGGTACTGAAGATGCTATAAAAGAAAATACGATGTAAACCCCTTGCTGATCAGGAAAGAAATGCCATTCAGATGGATGGGGTTATTTGAAGACACTGCAAAAGCACCTCCACAGCTGTATGGTATTTCCATAAAGCCCTTGAAGTTGCTGGGATGAAGAATGAGATTAGGGTGAGGAACAAAGGGCTAAATTGGCTGCAAAAGGCCATGGAGTTCTCTGCACCATAAGTGGGACTAACGTACACAAAGGGAACGGGACCATGGCACTAGGAAGAAATAAGCTAGTGTTTCAAGTCAGGATGATTTCTCCTGTCTCCCCAGTTTTTTTCAGGTGAGGGTATTGTTTGATTGTTTACAAACCCCAACCTAAAAAACAAAAACAAAAATGGAACTGTCTGTGTTCTAAAATGTGTCTGTGCTATAAGGCCCCCCTTTCAAACTCTTCCATTGCATATTTCTTCTCGGCCAGGAGCTGGGAATTCAGCTGTGGGAAATCTCATAGTAAATGTCGTGGACATGTGTTTGTCACTTCGTAAATCCTCACTCTCTGCTTGACAGGACTCCAAGATCACCTTTTAAAGCTAATCTAGAGGGATAAGACAGCATTCTTAGCACTTCAACTAGAGTACAATATGACTGGCAATAAAATCTGCCTTCACCCACGTGATTGGCAGAGGGTTATGGCAGGGTAGGCGACTCGTATTTGAGAGCTTGCAAGACTCTTTCTTACAAAAAATACCTGTAAGCAAATATCCCAATGGCTAAAAATGCGTGCAGTGTTATTTGTGAGGGGGCTGTTAGTTGCATCTGGCAATGCAAAGTCAGACATGTTACATACATAGCACACAATCTCGAATCTCCTACCTACTACCCACCCTTTACTTAGCCAGATCCTCGCAGTGTCAACACCAAATACAAAGGCATTATTCCCTCTACTAAATCTATTTTACCTACTAAGTCTCTCTAGAATGATAATCCGTCTATATCAGATGACTTACTCTGATAAAAAATATTACTATACAGAGGGGATTGTTTTTCTAAATTAGACTCGAAGTAAGCATTTGCCTAAATCTGCTAAACATGTTATTGAGTTTAGTTGCTTCAACTAAAATGAAACATTCTGCTCTCATCTGGGTGACCAAGCCACACCTGTGTTCAAAGAACAACATCTGCCGTGGACCCATCATGTTGTTGACCAAATCATATAAGAAAGCCAGACAATCTTCCGGTATCCCACCGCAAATGCTGAGGAGTGGGCTCAAATGACTGCCTTGCTTTTGGGTGTGTAAGCAGAACACTATTTGCTCTTCAGTAATTGCTACACACAGTTCCATTTGGGGTGAGGTGTCAATTCACCGCCCAGAGATCATCGTTAAAGACCCTGTACTCCCCTTTGCCCTTTTAAAAGACTCAGGGGTCTCCATTTCTTCCTTGTCTTTCTGCCCACCACCAAAGACTGTAGGTTGAATGACAAGGTTTATGTCAACGCTATTAATGATCAGAAAGGCACGAAGATCCAGTTTTCAAAATGTGTCACATATTGTAAACACGAATGGCAGAAACATAAACATGGTGGGCAGAGACATACTATTGAAAGTTTGGCATTTCTCTCCGTAAGTTTCCACTCGATTGGAATTTTCCAAAATATTCACCTGGCCAACCCTCATCTTTTTTACTATTCCCCATCTCAGCCTCTGTCTTAATATCAGAGATGGGATGGGTAGAGGAAGCATATATAAAGGAAATTAAATATTCCCACATATAGTTTCCATCTCTACTTCATAGAAGGGTGGCCTAATTCCTCTCTCTCTCTCACACACACACACACACACACACACACACACACACACACACACACACGTACCACATTAGAAGGAGAGTAAAGTGATAAAGAGAAAATTGCATTATGCTTCTTCTAAAGAAAGAGAGAAGAGGAGTTTGTAGTTATGGTGGGCAGCCCTGGAGAGAGCAGGAGCCTGGGAAAATGGAGAGAAGTAGGGCAAATATGACAAAAGTCGTAGCTTTCTACTGAGCCTCCAGTGATATGCTTTCAATAAACCTGATACCATGTTACACACCTACAGTAAAACCCATACCCAATAGGACATCAGAAGCCCTACCTGGTACATCCTCTGCCTGCCTCTTCCTCCCTGTTCATATCTCCTTTTGCCTTCAATGTCACCCCCCTCCCCCCACTCCCACCTCCACCATCCACATTGGCCTCCTTTGTCTCTCTTGAGCACATTGATAAACTTCCTTTGGCGTTAGGGCTTTGAAGTTCCGTTCTTCCACTTAGAACTTTCTTCACCCTAACCATCACATGGAGACACCTTTCCACCCGGCAACCCTTCCTAATTTCTTGAATATGTACCATTATCTCTCATCATGGTGAGGACAATGTGTTCACAGATTTTATATATTTGAGGGGTATCTCTGCCAGCACAACACTGCAGGAAGATAGAGACCTCTACATCTTGTTTACTAGCTCACCAGTACCAAAGGCATCTTTGTTGAATAACATGAATGGCTCACCCATTGTCCACTGAGAGAGAAGACAAGAGAAGGGAAGGGAGGGGGAGTCTAGAGGTCAAGATGAAAGGGAAAAAAAAAAAGAACTGCCAGTGAACAATCCCTGATGTCTGAGAAGACCAAGAAACTTTAAAAAACAAGGATGCTAATATTGAATGCTAACCTGTTTGCAGTGCTGTGATGCCCCCTGCCCCGACCATCTCCAACTCACATTAAAGGTTGCTACACACAATGGACTTGGATGTTTGGGGAGGGTCTGAAAGGGGCAATAGACTAGAGGTGGGAGGAGATCACAGGGAACAGAAAATTGGAATGAGCACTAACTAAGAAAGTAACGAATCCTACCAGGTGTAAGCTGGTACCCGAGAGGGGGAAAGGACTTCCCACCACCCATGGATAAGGACTGTAGCCAGTTTAAATATAGAAACCTGGAGAAGTTCGAGGCACCCAGGCTGCAGATCTAAATGTTAATCAAAGATTGCGACAGTCTTAAAATACAACGTGAGTGATGTTTGAGAACACAGCACAGCTTGTGCAGCCCTATGTAAAGCAGATGCAAATCATATGTAAATGTGGATTGTCCTCCTTGACTAGTTCTGACTACAGGCCCCTTTGGAGGATTAGCTTTCTGGACATACTTAGATTTCTAGTTAAATCAGTGTATGGGGAGCCACGCTGTCACTTTGCAAAGCAGAAGACTGCCTTTGCTGGGTTTTGAGGGGCTTTTGAGAAAGAGCTGCTAATAAGTTGATATTTGCAGAGGGAAATGGGAAACTCATAGACACCATTTGTCAACAAGGTGGTGGCCTGGGACTCACATATAAAGGGACCTGCTTCTGAGCTGTGAGAAGTAAACAAGATTGTGCTGGCTGAGAGTTCATTGCAATCCCAGGGGCAACCCGTATTGATTTTTTTCCCCATTTAAAAAATTGTGATTGGGCTTCCCTGGTGGCGCAGTGGTTGAGAGTCCGCCTGTCGATGCAGGGGACGCGGGTTCGTGCCCCGGTCCGGGAGGATCCCACGTGCCGCGGAGCGGCTGGGCCCGTGAGCCATGGCCGCTGAGCCTGCGCGTCCGGAGCCTGTGCTCCGCGGCTGGAGAGGCCACAGCAGAGGAAGGCCCGCATACCACAAAAAAAAAAAAAAAAAAAAATTGTGATAAAATACATATAACGTAAAATTTACCATTTAACTATTTTTAAGTGTACAGTTCAGTGGGATTAAGTAGATTCACATTGTTGTGCAACCATCACCACCATCCATCTCCAAAACTGTGTTCATTTGCAAAACTGAGACTCTGTCCCCGTTAAATGCTAACTCTCACTTCCCTCTCCCCCAGCCACTGGTAACCATCACTCTACTTTCTGTCTTTATGATCTTGATGACTCCAGGTGCCTCATATAAGTGGAACATTCAGTACTTGCCATTTTGTGACTGGCTTATTTTGCTGAGCATAATGTCTTCAAGGTTCATTCATGTTGCAGAATATGTCAGAATGTCCTTCCTTTTAAAGGCTGAATAATATTCCACTGTATGGATATACCACATTTTGCTTAGCCATGCATCTGTTGACGGACACTGGGTTGCTTTTACATTTTAGCTACTGTGAACAATGCCGCTATGTACAAATATCTCTTCAAGTCCCTTCTTTCAATTCTTTTGAGTATATAACCAAAAGCTGAATCACTAAATTATACAGTAATTTTTTTGAGAAACCATTGTACTGTTTTCCATAGCAGTTGCACATTTTACATTCCCACCAACCGTGCACAAGAGTTCCAACTTCTCTACATCCTCTCCAGTACTTGTCACTTTGTTTTTTGATAGTAGCCATCCTAATGGATGTGAGGTGGTATCTCACTGTAGTTTTGATTTACCTGTCCCTAATGATTTGTGATGTTGAGCATCTTTTCATGTACTTATCAACCATTTGTCTATCTTCTTTGCAGAATGCCTATTTGAGACTTTGCTCCTTTTTGAATTAGGTTGTTTTGTTGTTGATGTTGAGTAACCCATGTTGATTTTTTCTTTCTTTTCTTTTTTTTTTTGGCATACAGTTAAGTGACTCTAGTAGGAAGACTGTAAGAGATTCTTCCAAAGGTAAAGCAGATCCTATATCTATGCTCAACCTCCTTACATAGACTTTCAGATTTTAATTAGCTGCCCCAATTTTTTGAAGTTTCATTAGCGCAATCTCTAACCCAAATCCCACAGTCAGCTCTGGTCTGGAGGTCTATAGTCACCATGTAAATGATTTTCCTGACCCCACACGTGTCACGCCCATTCTCTACAAAGCAGCTTCGGGGAGCTTTGGAAATAAATATCAGATCATCCAACTCCTGCCAACATCAAACTGAGGACTTCCTGCCTTGCTCAGAATAAAATCCCTATTTCTTAACATGGCCTACAAGAACACACAGGACCTGTTCTTTCCTGACCTCGCTTGGTGACACCTCTACATCTCCTACCACTATCTGACCCTTCTAACTTTCTTTCGTTTCTCAGTGAAGCCATTTGGTATCTGGTATTTGGCATTCCTTCAGCTTGGAATGTTTTACCCCCAGAGCTGCATATGCCTGACCCTCTCCCCTTCCCCATCCCTGAGTAACCTCACTCTTCACGCCAGTCCTCCTCTCTCACATCTCTCTGCTTTATTGTCTAAAATGAACCAGCTGTTGCTTTCTGAAATTACTTTATATTTGTGTTTTCTGTCTTGATCTCATAAACTTGGGTTTGGTGGTTGTTTACCTAGTCCCTGAATAACTGTGGCTTCAACAAAATACAGGTTTATTTTCTCTCCCATAAAATAAGTTCAGGACAAGGCAGTCCATCAGATATCTTGTTGCTCCCTTCACTTTTCTGTTCCACCATCCTTAGGACATAGAATCCACCCTCAAAGTCACCTCAGCATCACCTAGTTTCATGCAGTAGGAGAGAGAAAGGGACAGAGGGCACATGGGTGCTGGCTTTGAAAGTGAGTCAGCCCCTACTAAAGGGTTTGCCCAGAAACCACACCTAATAATTTTCATTGCCATCTTGTTGGTGATCCCACTCTGCTAGGAAAGCTGGAGAACACAGTATAATTTTCCTTTAATCTGGGCATCTTGGCTATGACTAAGGGACCAAGGAGGTAGGGATAAACGGCTGCTGGTAGGCAGCTGGCAATTTCCATCACAATTCCTTCTTGACTGTTTTTTTCCCTCTACCAGAAAATATGAGCTCCATGCAAGCAGTGATCTTGTCCGTGTGGTGTAATGCAGTATCCCCAGCGTAGGCTGCAGTGTCTGATGGGCACATCATACACAGACATGCAATAAACATTTGCTGAATAAGGATGAAGCACAGTAGTGGTTTTTAATTTCCAACGTGATGTTTAAGAACATGCATGGATCCTTTCTGCCACGATCAGATTCTCCCATAAGACAGGAGGCCATCCTTTTCCCACTCCCCTCCCTGGGAAAAACCATCTCCCTTTCATCGGAGAGTCATAGGATCATTCTTAGTCTACAAGGAGAGTGGGGCTTCCTTTCTAAAAATCACTGCTGCCTAGAGTTTAGCATTTTGTTCTCCATGGAGCCCAGTTTGCAGGCCAGAACAATTCAAACCTCTCCTCAGGGACACCATGGGTCCACGTCCCTCACCATAAAATGTAGCTATAATCTGACTTTTAGATTTTTCTCCAGAATTTGCCAGGAATCTGGCTCTCTGATCGTTGCTATACACATTCTGAGCACATTCAAGAATGGGTGAGTGCACGAGCGGCCCCACAATGTTTTTTGCCTAACTTTGTTCCAACCTTACCCAGACAATTGACTGATGCCATCTGTGGAGGTGGGTGCCATCCCTCCAGATAGGAGGATGCACTGGCACGACAAGTGTCTGCTTATCCTAAAAGTTCCAAACCTTCAGGCGTCTGCTACCTAGGACACACAGACATCCATTTCCAAAGATGTTTTAAAGTGCCTGATTCAGAGCCCATCTTGAAAACATTTCTCATCTATTACTTTTTAACCGATTACCATTCGATTTTTCAAATGATAAAACAGAAAAACCTTTAAACACTCAGGGGATCCTGAATTATTAAACATAAAAGGGCACTTTGGTATATTTATTATCACACTGGAGGAAATCTTGTCCGGTTTAAGCTCTTAGATCCTTAAAATGTCCCCTCTACACTGAAGTGGAGTTAAAAACGCATTGCCATAAAACTCTATCCATTTCCAATTTTCTCATCATCGCTTTCTGACATTATGAGCTGTCACCTTCCCAGGCTGCAACTTCCTCTGGGGAGGAGGGTGGTCACGTGATGCTGGTGGTCATACTTCACTGGCCCCTTGGAACTGAAATTGAACCCTGGTCCTTGGAGCTGCCTCCTTTTCCACTCTCCAGATGGACTTTGTTTCTCCAAGGATCAATTTCTGGGGGTTTCTTGCAAGCACAGTTCATACTGTGCAAACTGAGTGCAATGCAGCAAACTTGTATCCTTGGAACCTGTGCTAGTGCTTTTTTTTTTTTTTTAATGGAGGTAAAGTTCACACAACATGAAATTAACCATTTTAAACTACAATTCAGTGGCATTTTGTACATTCATATGTTGTACAACTGCCACCTCTGTTTAGTTTCAAAACATTTTCATCATCCCACAGGAAAACCCCATACCTGTTAGGCAATAAATTCGTATTTTCCCTCCCCTAGAAACTGCCATTCTGCTTTCTGTTTTTACAGTTTCCTATTCTGGACATTTCCTATAAATACAATCATAAGTATATGACTGTCTGTGTCTGACTTATTTCACCAAGCATGATGTTTTCAAGGTTCACCCATGTTAGAGCATGCATCAGTATGTCAATACTTTTTAGGGCTGAATAATATTCCATTGTATGGATGGACCATATTTTGTTTACCCATTCTTCCACTGAAGAGGGTCAGGGTTGTTTCCAACGTTTGTCTATTGTGAACAATATATGAACATTTATGTACAAATTTGTTTTGAATACCTGTCTTAAATTCTTTTGGATGGACGCCTAGTAGTAGAATCCTGGATACAATGATAATTCTATGCTTAACATTTTCAGGACCCACCAGACTGTTTTCCACAGTGCCGTAGTACTTATGGTTCATGGGTTTTTAGGCTCTCTCCTATTGATGCCTTTTTAAACTTAGTACTCAAGAAAAGATCACTCCAGAAACAGAAAGAAGCTCTGGAATTCCCCAAAGCAGGTGTTATAATCCACAGCAAGCTCACCTCTCCCTGCTTCAAATGCAACCATATGAAGCACAAGATACCGAGAACCATATTTTTCCTTATTCTTTTTCTTCATCTCATAGGGGAACAGCTGTGTAGCAGGCTTAGAGGAACAACATTTGTATTTAGTTTCAACAGCCTGGAGAAACCAGAGAATCCTGGTTGAAAAGTATATTGGAGGTGGGATGGGGGGGAAAGGAACAATGAGGGAGATGGGGAAAAAAATGTATGTGTTCAGGTGTTAGACGACACGGAGAATTAGACTGGCTGCTCAGGCTGGCTAAGGTGTACACTTCCGAAATGGAGTCTTTTGAACTCTCCTTAAAATTGCCCCAACTTGCATATAAAGATGATACCACTGGCTTTATATATTTCAGATAATCCAACTTCCCCTCTTGCACACCACTCTAACTATATTTAGCAGTGCATATTTATCTTTGGCTCAGAATTCTACTTCCTTTTCCCTTTGCAAATGCTGTCCTCTTTGCCTGATACATCCTTCCACAAATCGTCTGTCTGAAAAAAGCCTGCCCACCCTCAAAATTCTGTCCAGGAATCACCTCTCTCCCCCCACCTTCCAAGACACCCTTCAGCATGATTCTTGCCCCCGTGGACACATATGTCATTCAATTTTGTTTATCATTACATGTGACTGTCTCCCCTTCTTAACTGTGCATTCTTTGAAGGCAGGGATCCTGGCTTCCTCTGAAAATAGGGATAAAAGTATTCACTTCTCGGGCTTCCCTGGTGGCACAGTGGTTGAGAGTCCGCCTGCCGATGCAGGGGACGTGGGTTCGTGCCCCGGTCCGGGAAGATCCCACATGCCGCGGAGCGGCTGGGCCCGTGAGCCATGGCCGCTGAGCCTGCGCGTCCGGAGCCTGTGCTCCGCAACGGGAGGGGCCACAACAGTGAGAGGCCCGCGTACCGCAAACAAATTCACTTCTCAGCGTTGTTAGATTGAGCTCACATATTTAAAGCGTGCGCATCATAGGTACTTAATGAATGTTTGCAAAGCATTTAGACCTTTAGATAACTACACTATCAGGGATGGCAATGGTCTGAACAAAAGATGCTTCTCGATTGCGTACTGCGAAGCCAGTCTGGTAAATGAGGCTAGGGAGAGAGGAGAAGAGGGGTGCAGGAAAAGTTGGGTAAAAGATTCACTGAGAGATCTTCAGAGTGAAACGTGAGAATGAATATAACATGGCCGCCACCAGGAGCAGTAATTTTACAACACATATACGTACTATATAGATTTAGTCATCATAACTATAATAATAATTATTATTATTGCCACTAATAATATTATTATTATTAGTCATCATAACTAATAATTATTATTATTATTGCCACTCTATGGGACATACTGATTTATACTTCAGAATCGCTGGACCAAGCCTGTGCCTTTGCTTTCTTGGAAGAATAAAAGAAGGAGGAGGAGAAAGAAGAGGGAGAGGAGTAGGATGAAGAGAGGGAGAGAGGGAGACCAAAACAAAACAAAAACAGTCATCAATGAAGCTTCAAAACTCCCTCTGGGAGGCTGAGAACGATAATACCCACATTCTTTAGATTCTCAGAGCCTAGAAGAAAGTCCTTAGATCCTGCTGTAAACAGCAATATGACCAAGATTAAAAGAAAAAGCATGTTGCAAGTGCTAAGCTGCATTCAGGAATCCTTTGATAAGAGATACAAGCCAGGTACCTTTCTTTAAATTGTGAGCATTTTACGTACCAATTAACTCTTTTAAACCTGTGCTGTTGAGTCATTGTCTTGTTCTGCCATACCAAGTACCGGATGTGGTACCAGATGTCAGATGCCTGCCCCTGCCCGTGCAATAATGCTCATCTCCTCGACCTGTAATTTGTACAGTGGACAAACAGTTTGCACCCCAGTACATTGGTAGAATCGGTTAGGGTTGACAGCACAGCCAAAATTCTAGCAAGGAGCCATATCCTACAATCCTGCAAGTTGACACATAATGTAAGCGGATGAGCTCTGGGGAGACACATTCTTTCCCATCATCAAAAATCAGGCTATGTTTGGGGAAAGCTGGACCACTCTCAGAGTACAGGCTCAGCTCCCAATATGGCATGTCCAAAGACAGACTTGATTCAAGGCGTAAAGCATGGTGAGGTGAACAGACAGTAAGAGCTTTTTAATAAAGTTCAGCAAATGCTATGTATTTTAGATATTTTGTTTCTAGAATTAGCAGAACAATCAACAGCTAATTAAGGACGAATGGATTGAGCTAATCCCAATCAAATTTTAATGTTACAAAGATGGTTCATTTGTCTTGAGGTCTCTTCTTTCTGAATTCAGTGAAATTACTTATTTCTGGTGAAGAGGTAGAAAACAAAATGGATTCAAAAATCACCGTGGGCCTTGGTAATGAACATCTTTTTAGCAATTAGAGTTGACACCTTGAAATCTTCAGCCCCAAAGAACCAGATTTTCCCAAACCTAAGCCATTCTTCTGCCACTGTCACTAAATGGCCACCATGTGTCATAATGATAAACTATCAGCTGCTTAAAATATCTTTACACTGATGTACTTTGCTTTCACTGAGATGTTACTTTTAAAAGGCAACTTTATATCAATACTATAAATGGAAAAGAAAAAATCACTTATTCCAAATAGAGAGTAACCATAAAATAAGTACAGTGCAATCATAAGTTATTAACATTTTGCCACCATTACCTGCAGACACTGAGCCTCAGGCCTCGCTAATTATTAAAAATGGTGATCTTCAAGTATTAGAAAGATGTTTAAGGACAGCCTAGCACCAAACAAAGACTGTCTCAGTGACGTAAACAGGGACATGGAAGGAGAATTGAAAAGGGAATAACGCCTTCACCAAATGATTGATTTAATTTTATTTAATAGTATCTTCATGTGCCACCTAAGTCTATAATAATCAGATGGGATTCACAGTTTGTGAAAGACATATTTTAGCCAATGCCTTTTTTTACAGAAAAGATAGAGACTATTGTCTTTTCAACTGCTATTAGAATATATTATCTTTCTAGTTACCTCTCCAAGAAAATTTGTCTCTCACTCTCGCCTTCTTATGACAACATTTCTTCCAATTTTAAGCTATTTAAACATATTGTACTACTATAATCTCCACTAAATACTTGCTATGCTAGAGTATAATGCTAATACTATGGGCTGCCTGCCCATGGTGGCTGTTTCAGCGCATGGACCCCATATCTAATTCTCTGCTCTGTTACACACCAGCTGTGTCACTGGACAAGCTTACAACCCTCTGCCCAGGCTCCTCATCTATAAAGCAGGGTACCATGTACTACTACCTCGTTGGATTAGGGACGTAATACATGCAAACTGCTTATAACCTTCAAGGACCATATAAGCGTTTGCTGTTCTATTGACTCCTCGTCTGTATTTGTTTCCTGTTGCTGCTGTAACAAATCACCGCAAAGCTAATGGCCTAAAACAACACACATTTATCTTACACTCTGTAGTTCAGAAATCTGATGCAGGTCTCACTGAGCTATAATTAAGTGTGTTGGCGGGGCCGTGTTCCTTTCTGGAGCCTCTAGGGTTGAATGTGTAATCTTGCCTTTCCCAGATTCTAGAGGCTGCCTGCACTTCTTGGCATATGCCTCCCTTCCATTTTAAAGACATTGATGGCCTGTCAAGTTTTTCTCAGAAAGCATCACTCTGACACTCTCTCTTCTCCTGCCTACCTCTTCCACTTACAGAGACCTTTGCAATCGTATTGGGTCCATCCAGATAATACAGGATAATCTCCCCATCTTAAGGCCATCTGATCGGCAAGATTAATTCTATTTGCATTCCTAATTCTCCTCTGCCATTTAATCTAACATATTCACAGGTTCCAGGGATCAGGACGTGGACGTATTTGGCGGGGGGGGTTGCCTACCACACTGTCAAGCTGTGAGACAGCTATCCATACAAAGTAAAGCGGCTGAGGCCCCCTTTCCCCCAGCTTTCATGTTGTTCTCAGAGAGAATACGAGAATGTCCACATGGGAGGTTTTAAGCCGGTTACCCTTGACCTTGATCTCTATATTATATGTCCTACACTTTGCTTTGATTGCTTGTAAACATATTTTTATTTAGAAGTAATTTCAGATTTGCAGTAAAACTTCAAGAAATACTACAGAGAATGCCCGTGTATCACTCCCCCAGCTCGCCCTAATGTTAACATCTTACTATAATCATAGTACAATGATCTGAAACAGGAAGTTAACATTGGTACAATACTGTTAACTAAATTGCAGACCATATTGGGATTTCGTTAGTTTTTTTTTTTTTTTTTTTCCTCCTAGTTTTTTTTTTTTTTTGTTTTCCTCCGTATATTTCCCTTTTCTGGGCCAGGATTCCATCCAGGTCTCACCTTGCATTTTGTGTTGTCTTTAGTGTCCTAACAGATGACATTCTAGAATGTCAACATTTGGTTGAGCCGAACAGTACCCCCAAGTACCTTACCACCTGCCTCCTCTTATACTCCCCACTTTGGGAGTCTTCCTGGCCTCTGTACGCATTTGAGTCCGCAGCCCTTGTCCAAGTAAGCTCTACTAGGATTCTGAGAAGAGCCCAGTCCACCAACTTTCTCAACCCCCCTACTCTCTCAGATGAACCCTCTCCCCAAATATTGTGTCTCCCCTAACTTTCGATTCCAAGCAAACTCTCTCACAAAACACCAATGAGCTACCATGAGGCTAGAACAATAAAATGCCACTAAAGCACAGGAGAGTCTGAGATGCTTGATCTCAGAACGAGAACTGCTGGTCAATATCCCCTCTTCTCCCACATCTTCCATTTTTTTTTCCTTCTTCCCTCTGGTTTTGAAAACAGCTCGTGGAATTGTACAGAAAGGGCATCAATAGATTAAAAACTGTTTCCCTCTAATGAAATGTTAAACGGTGTTGAAAATTAATCACCAGGGCCGTTGTACTGCCCTCCTCAGAGGGAGACGGCTCAGGAAATTTAATAAATTATTATCACAATGATGTTCCTATTATAGAATTTGCATTTCATTCCCAAGGCCTGTATTCAGCCTCAAAGTTGCCTGATGATGGTTAATAAAACCAAACAGGACTCTTTCGCCTCAATGGTTAGAGGGCTTCTCTTAGAGTGGTCTGTCAAAGGGTATTCTTTGGATTGCAAACTTAATTATTTCAGCTTCTGCTCTCACCCCCTTCTTTGTAATTTTTGTTTCTTTAAGACAACTAAAGACAGTGTTTAATTGTGAGAGTGCCCTCTTGCCGGAAACACGCACTGTAATGATATGCCTAGCTTAAAAGCAAATCTAATCTACTTGCTTATTAAATTTAAATGTGTTTTAGGCTGATATGGTTTGAACATGATATGTAAAATAACAGCCTCCATGGTTATAAATGTCAACTCTAAAAATTATATGCAATATAACATACAAAATAAATGCTGCTTCATCTTTACATTCCACTGTGATCAATTCATTAAACGATGTATTACAAGCCATGAGGACGACTGTAAAATGCAAGACGCCATTTGTCACAGCGTATTCTAAAGCACCCAGGAAATGCTGTAGAGTTTTTTTTTTTTTTTTTTGTCAGCAACGGATTATAGTTCTTATTAGAAAGAGGGAAAAAAGCAGCTTTCTGATGTACCATGACCAGAATTAGTTCTCCAATCAAATATTAAAGACTGAGGAAATCCATTCTTATGACAAAGTTCCATATTAAAAAAATAGGAGGGAGTGATAAGGGTTTCCTTAGGAAGAGAGCACCGTTAAGTATGACGGCAAAGAATTAAGACGGATTTCCCTCTGGGTTGTGAATCACAGTTTCATAATGTCCTAATCATATCACATTCAGACCCTAGGAGTCCCCAGACTGGATTGACCCTCGGGATCCTACGTGGGTGGGAGGAGGGGGGCATGCAATATGCAATCCTGGACCCCTTCCTCAAGGTTCTAATTGAGAAGACTGGGAAGAAGCCTGGAAATCCCCATGTATTTTTTTTCCAGAGAGCTTTGTCCATGATTCTCTGAACAGTGAACATCCTCTGAAGCATAGCCAAGCTTTGTTTAGCATGCATGTGTATGTAGACAAGTCTGTTTGAACTCTTAAAGCAAAGGAGTGATAGGGTGAATATGTGGAATTCTATATGCCCCAATAAACAACTTACTTTACACAGTTAGAACCACAGCAGCCAGAAGAACCACACTCGCTTTCTGACGGCTGTTGGGATATGCTTCAAGTGGTGTTGACTTCTGGGCCACTCTGAATGCCCAGCCATCTCCATTTTCCCTTCTAACTTAGGTCACTTCCTATCTCCGCCCCCCTTAGTTCATCATTTAGAGATCAGAATTTCATTCATAAAAAAAAAGTTCCTGATATGTATATGTATAACGGATTCACTTTGTTGTAAAGCAGAAACTAACCCACCATCGTAAAACAGTTATACTCCAATAAAGATGTTAAAATAAATAAATAAATTAATTAATTAATTTTTAAAAATGCACTGAAGAGTGAGAAACATCAATGCTTATAAAGGTTAACAACCAATAAGGGCAGTTAACTCTGGCTAGAAGGACTTTTAGCTTAAATTAAATTTTTCTTTTTTAATTTGTGCTGAACATACCAGTTTATCAATGGTTTTCTGTTCCTTAGTGGCCTCCTAAGAAGTCTTGGGATCTCATCATTACTCAACAGAGAACTCTGCTTTTGCATCACTAATTGATGTCCTGCTCAACGGTCTTCATTGTCAATTAGACTAATGGTCCTTCTTGCTTCTATATTTGGGTTGGGCCCATTCCAGACACACAGGTCATCAGGATGTAGACTGGCTAGAATGGATTCCTCCAGAAAGCTGGAGGAAAGAAAGAAAACTTTATTCACTGGATGTCTTGGAAGAGTTACGCAGGAGATTGCCTGCAGGTGTCTGAGAATTGTGTAGACTGCTGATCTATATCTTCTCAGTACTTTACAACCTCCAGCACCTTTCTCCCAGTGAGAGGCTAGTTTATAAATTAAGAGATAATGAGATACAGATAATCATGCCTCACAGAGTGCCTTATGTCCTGTTTAGCGCGCGCGCGCGCGCGTGTGTGTGTGTGTGTGTGTGTGTGTGTGGTGGGGGGAGGTGTTTAGGAATGGGGCAATACATTCCCCAAATTGGGGAAACTAACTGAATTAGTGTGAGTCTTTATAGCAGGGTCCCTATGGAGATGCCATCCTTCTAGGCTTCATCAACTCGAAGTCACTCAACTTTCCCATCAAATGCCCTGAAGTCTCAAAGTGCCTCTGGCCAGAGATTCCTGAGACTATCCTTCACTGGATGGTTTATGCTGCTTCCCAGGCTGCAGTTATGACCTTCACAGTGTCAGAGAACTTCCTCCAATCCCTAACTGCCTGCTACTGGTCTCTACGCTCTGTTTCCTGAACCATTTCCTGGACGGCTCCCCAAACTCTAACATTTGCATTTTTTTCATCCAATCAGATATTTTAATTCCCTCTCTGGTCCCCCACCATGCCCCCACCCCACCCCACCTCTTCCCAAGTCCAGAGACACCCTGTTGTGAAACAACAGCTTAACTCTTAATTGTGGTGAGAGGTGGGGGTTGACAAAGGAGAAGATAGTTCAGAGGAGCCAAAATTCCAAGCAATGCATTTGGTCTCCCCAAGCCAGACGTATCTTGTGTGGGTGAGGCTGCATGTGGGACGGACCAGTCAGCCCTTCCACTCCCAGCTTGTAGCTGGAACATGCAGGGAAAAGAGGTGGCAGAGACCCCTCCCAGGATGCAGAATTTGCCTTCAAAATTCCAGAGTCCAGGGCTTCCCTGGTGGCGCAGTGGTTGAGAGTCCGCCTGCCTATGCAGGGCACACGGGTTCGTGCCCCGGTCCGGGAAGATCTCACATGCCGCGGAGCGGCTGGGCCCGTGAGCCATGGCCGCTGAGCCTGCGCGTCCGGAGCCTGTGCTCCGCAATGGGAGAGGCCAAAACAGTGAGAGGCCCGCGTACCGCAAAAAAAAAAAAAAATACAGAGTCCTCAGTCTCAAGGACTCGTGCCCCACGCCTGACACCACCAGAGTGCAGGACCACCTGACATTTGCATTTTTAATAGCCAACTCAATGTCATTCCTTTGTTCCCTTGTAGAATGCCTTGCACCATCTCTCATGGTCATACTCTCTGTGATCATGAGACAATCTGCATCAGAGTCCCAAATACATAAGGACATGTGCAACTCAGGAGAGCAACAGCGAAAATGGTAAATGAGCCAGTGCCCACTGGACAGGTCTTCTGCAAGATGTGCTCTTATTTGCTTGGAGTATAAAAGAGCTGGAAGGGGGAGGGAGAAAATCACACACACACACACACACACACACACACACACACACACAGACACACACACACAGACACACACGGCAAAACATTCTACTTCAGTTAGGGTCCGTCCGTGTTAGACCTCTGTAACATGCAGTTAAAAGCTTCCTCCAAATGGCATTTTGAAATTAATTGCAATGCAAATTTCAACTTTAGGGTTTTTAATGCAACCCTACTCAGACAATATCAGAGCATTTTAATGCCAGACCTACAAGGCCAAGGGAAATACAGGAAGATGTGCTCTGGCCTCTTTATTTTACCTAAAACACTTATGTCACCTTCTCCAGCTTTGCAGCTGTGGTCCATCTCAAGAAACCTATGCTGAGTACATGGCCATGAGGATGTTTATTCCAGCACATTTATGCTTCTACTTTCCTTTCCAGTCAGACAATACATCTTTTGCTGAGTTGGCTGATTCATCAAAATTCTTTAACTCAATCACCAAAATATTCCACATTTCAGGCAGAAAATGTAAAAATGAAAGAAAAATAAAACGAAATAAGATAATCTATAACCCCACTATCTAGAGAAAACTATGGTTAACACACCAAAAACATTTTTTTTTCAGGATTTTTGTTCTGTGTGTGAGCTAATTCTTAAGGTGCTGTGATTCCGCCCATACAGTTGTGGAATCTGCTTTGTTGACTAGACAACACATTGTGAGCGTTTTCTAATATGCCCGCCATAAATTAGTCAATTCTCTATGTCAGAAATTTAGGTTGTCTCCAATTTTTCACCATTAAGAAAAATGCTGATAAATATTATTTTTTCTGGAGCCATATCTGTTTCCATAATTTTAAAAGGGCTTTTCCATAGCGCCAAATTATATGTATACTCCTTTTAAAGCCTTAACATGATTTTTAAGTGACTGATAATCTCTCAGAAGGACCAAGGAAAGATAGATGCACTATAAAGAAAAAAATACTTCAAATACTTATATCCTATCTTAGGCCACCTACCTCTCCCTCTCTACACACACACAATGTCAGGAGTTCAAACTGACTAGATGGCTGTGTTTTACAAATAAGTTATAAAGGATATTTTGGGGGGCTACTTAGCAAATTTGAATATAGACTGGGTATCTGATGATAGGATGGATGAAAGATAATGCTGTTAGTTGCAATAATGTCATCAGGGTTTTATATATTTTCATATATTTATATATATGAAATTTCTTTTCTATTTATTTCTTTTGTATTTAGAGGCAAGTTTCAGGATGTGTGGAAACCTCCTTTCAAGTTGTTATGCATAGCTGGTCAATTCTTAAACCCCAATGTTAATACATAGTGCCCACTGTATTACTCTCTCTCCTTTTCTACGTGTCTGACATTTTTCATAATAAAACCAATTTTTAAAAGGAACCAAAACATTCTTCTCAGTGGGGATGGAAACACACAGTGGGGTCCAGGTGGTTCAAGTGTTAAAACACTACAAGTAGACTGGCAACAACAGAATCTCTGCTTTTGATATACCATGATGCTCCCGGGGAGTGTGCCTGCTGACAGCCAGGGACATGAATAGCCTAAAGGATATTCTGTGAAAGAGCAGCATTTGTGGTTCCCGCGGATATCAGAGATCCCTGACCCTGACTCTCTAGCCCCCTTGATCTACACTAACACACACTAACAAACCATAGGGGCTAACAGCTGATAAATACTTGAGAAGAGGAGGAGAAGGGGGTCATGAAGCGAGTCTCCACTGGGCACTTGCATCTTTGCTTGAGAATGGATTGGGTTTGTTGGTACCTAGGGATGAACTGCCATGAAACATGAATCGCTGTTCTTCACCAAGTACCTGTGAGGCTTGTTGATGCTCAGACCTTTAGAGGCCAGTGTAGAGACTTTGCAATCGAAAAAGGAATCTGATAGCTTGACATTTGTGCTCATTATTTAACACTTTCAGTCAGAGCAGGGAAAACAAAACAAAACAAAACAAGTGTATTTGAAGATAAACTGCATAACTAGGACTATCTCTGAGGACTAAACTGATTTATGATTCTGACACTCACATATCAGCCCAGATGTTTCTCAAGGTATAATACAAATGGCAGGGTTTCTTGCAAACTGGTGTCTCCCATCTGGCCAAGAATGTGTGTGCCCACAAAGATGATCCATATTATTATGGGAATTATTAGGATGCAGTATCATCGGAAGGCAGTAGACCTAGATAGTTCTAATCTAGTCTCATCCCTTGCAGACAAAAGCACGGAATCCAATGGATTTCCATGCCATCCATCTCTGTCAAATGCATTAAGGAAATTACCCGTCAGAAACATCATGGCTGAGATGCTGTGATTAAACACAAACGTGGAAATGCTCAAGGGTACAGCGGAATCATTAGGGGAAAAAATTACACACAAACATCTCCTTCAGTTTACTTTCCTTAGAATTAATTCTGTGGTCATAAATAGTTGAAATCTGCAGAGAGATATGTAACATGAAAGTTGTCAAGCACCCATTCCGGCGGAAGCTATGCCATGTATTTCCACACGCTACCTCATAATATCCCATTGTTAGGTGGATGAAATGAGATCAACTTAATGGACATTCCTCCACTTACTTACTGCACAATTCCACATGCATTACTTAATCTAAGGCTCATTTTCCTTATCTGCAGTGTGGTGCATTAATATGCATAATAGGTGGTCATTGTAATGTTTCAAAGAAATAATGTCTATAAAGTTTCAAGCATACATTTAGGGCAACATAAGCACTCTTCTACTTAGTACTAAGTAACAATTATGAGGAAGCATTATTACTGTTGTTAATTAGTATCCCCTTAAACACACAGGCTTGGAAGTCAAGGATCTTGTTTAAGGTTTTGAGTTGATAAGCAGATATACAGAAATTTAGAATCAAGGTTGCTCTGTCTGTAAAAGCTCAAGCTCTGCCTACAGCTCCTCATTGCTCAAATTCTTAAAAGAAAGAAAGAAAGAAAGAAAGAAAGAGAAAGAAAGAAAGAAAGAAAAAGAAAGAAAGAAAGAAAGAAAGAAAGAAAGAAAGAAAGAAAGAAAGAAAGAAAGAAAGAAAGAAAGAAAGAAAGAAAGAAAGAAAGAAAGAAAGAAAGAAAGAAAGAAAGAAAGAAAGAAAGAAAGAAAGAAAGAAAGAAAGAAAGAAAGAAAGAAAGAAAGAAAGAAAGAAAGAAAGAAAGAAAGAAAGAAAGAAAGAAAGAAAGAAAGAAAGAAAGAAAGAAAGAAAGAAAGAAAGAAAGAAAGAAAGAAAGAAAGAAAGAAAGAAAGAAAGAAAGAAAGAAAGAAAGAAAGAAAGAAAGAAAGAAAGAAAAGTTTCACAAGAGTTCACAAAGAATTCATGCATGGGGGTTCGTGTCTCTTTAAGTACACCCATGGGATCAAGACCTGTATATTCTGAAGCCCCTGGGATTCTGAGTTATCATACTGTTGCTAACCCAGCAAGGATTGTTTTAAAGCCATTCTAGAGGTACCAAACTTAAATAACTTGGTTAATTTTTGACCATGAGACTGGGGCTGTGGGTAACTAGAGGGAGGCAAAAACCTACACAGATGAACCAATGCCCTGTGTCATGCAGGGAGTTTGTGGATATATTGTAATCACCATCATTTCTCCCCAGGACTTCTGCTAAAATCTCATAGTTTACCCCCTCTGCTTCCCACTCTTCCCCTCTCCGGTCCACAAAATTCCTATAAATTGTAATGTGGATGATGTCCCCTCTCTCAGGCCACTCCAAAGGCTTTCCATTGCTTTGAGACTAAAAGTCCAGCTCCTTACCATGAGTAAAGATTTCCTTGATCTACTTCTCCTCCACTCTCCCTTCGTCTCGGAGCTCATTCCAGCCACATTCTGCCCTTTTCCTGCTCTTCAAACACACCACGCCCTTCCCTGGCAATGACCATGCACATGCCTTCACATCCTCAGGTTCACCTCATAGATCTTGGCTTCCTTTTCCCCACAAGGCTGCCTGTCACCCCCGGTCACCTGCACCACCCCTAGACATTCTAGTTCTTACCATCCATTTCATTTTCTTTTTCTTTTTTTTTTTTTTTTTTTTTTTTCAGTACGCGTTCACAAGAGTTCACAAAGAATTCATGCATGGGGGTTCATGTCTCTTTAAGTACACCCATGGGATCAAGACCTGTATATTCTGAAGCCCCTGGGATTCTGAGTTATCATACTGTTGCTAACCCAGCAAGGATTGTTTTAAAGCCATTCTAGAGGTACCAAACTTAAATAACTTGGTTAATTTTTGACCATGAGACTGGGGCTGTGGGTAACTAGAGGGAGGCAAAAACCTACACAGATGAACCAATGCCCTGTGTCATGCAGGGAGTTTGTGGATATATTGTAATCACCATCATTTCTCCCCAGGACTTCTGCTAAAATCTCATAGTTTACCCCCTCTGCTTCCCACTCTTCCCCTCTCCGGTCCACAAAATTCCTATAAATTGTAATGTGGATGATGTCCCCTCTCTCAGGCCACTCCAAAGGCTTTCCATTGCTTTGAGACTAAAAGTCCAGCTCCTTACCATGAGTAAAGATTTCCTTGATCTACTTCTCCTCCACTCTCCCTTCGTCTCGGAGCTCATTCCAGCCACATTCTGCCCTTTTCCTGCTCTTCAAACACACCACGCCCTTCCCTGGCAATGACCATGCACATGCCTTCACATCCTCAGGTTCACCTCATAGATCTTGGCTTCCTTTTCCCCACAAGGCTGCCTGTCACCCCCGGTCACCTGCACCACCCCTAGACATTCTAGTTCTTACCATCCATTTCATTTTCTTTTTCTTTTTTTTTTTTTTTTTTTTTTTTCAGTACGCGGGCCTCTCACCACTGTGGCCTCTCCTGTTGTGGAGCACAGGCTCCGGACGCGCAGGCTCAGCGGCCATGGCGCGCGGGCCTAGCCGCTCCGCGGCATGTGGGATCTTCCCGGACCAGGGCACGAACCCGTGTCCCCTGCATCGGCAGGCGGACTCTCAACCACTGCGCCAACAGGGAAGCCCTCATTTTCTTAATGACACCATCACAACTGAAATTGTATCCTCTCTCTATTGGTTTACTTATTCTCTATCTCTTTTAAACCACTCCCCAAATTAGAAGGGCAGTTTCATGTGGGCAGAGACCTGATATCCTTCACAGCTAAAACCTTACCTGAAAACAGTAAGTACTAAGTACCTCCTAGCTGAACAAAAATGAAAGAAGATAAAAAGTTCTTCATAAACTGCAACAATTTCATTCTAACAGTAATGCTAAGCCCTAGCTTGCTTTACATGTGTCACCTATTCCACAGTTCCTGCCTGGAGATTACCATTTGGCCCTGATGCTGAGTACATCTTCCTGTTTCAGGACCCTATGAGATCATTAACACAGGCTTCTGGAAACTTGGGAATAAAGTACGCACATATGTGCATGTGCACACACACACACTTTATTCAGAAGTGTTGAAAAAATAAAGGGTGGGGAGAAGCACAAAGCAGCTGTTGTATCTAAACTTTGGATTGACCTCTGAAGGTTTATTTAACAACAAGAAATAAGTAAAAGTTTTGGTTCAGGATACTTCCAGAGTGTCCAGTGGGTAATGATGGTACAACAAACTTCAAACAAAAAATTATCCCTGTTTCTTCTGCCAAATTTAAGGAGAGCAATCACTTACCCTCACCATCCTCTGTAAACTTACAAGCACACAAACTTGTAGTCATTTGGGGATATATCTTCCTAGTCCATGATGACTTCCCAAAACAAGTCCATCTCCCCTCAGGTACAGGTACCCAAAGAAGTGTGCCTCAATTAATAGGACCGTGGTTGAATTCCAACCCCAACTGGACCAGTTTAATTCTCTCTCCTAGAGAATTTGGAATTAAGGATGCCATTCTCTTATTTATAATTTTTGATATTCAAAAAAACATTGCCATGTGCCTAGTAGGTGTAAAGCATTGTTTTAAATAAGTCTTTGCTCATAGGAACTTAGGTCCTAAGGGGGGATGCATATGGTGAAAGAGTGAACAAAGAACATAAAGTAATTTATGATCATGACATGCGATTTGTATGGCCAGAGAAGACCTTTGGAAAAGGTAACCCGTGCTAAAATTCAATTAATATAAAGAAACTAGCGGTGCAAGGATCTGGGGAGAGCACACAAGAAGGAGTATGTCCAGTATGCAAAGTGGGGAAGAAGGGCAAATATGATGGGCTGGTCATGCATGACTCACAGAGAAAATGATGGGTTGCTGTCCAGGGTGCTGACGCCTTTCCTGGTCCATTGTGTGTCCTGTTCCTCTCCCTCTTGGTATCCTCTTGGCATCTATGGAATATTTTCAAACTAAATGCTCCCTTTTCACTTAAGTGAGTCTGAAATGAGTTTCTGTTCTTTTCACCAAGAAGAATTAGGGCTCCCTCTTATTCCCAGATTTCTAGACCCATAGCTAACCATAGAATATCTGGAAAAAGGCAAAAAGCTTGAAGAACAAGAAAAGAGAGCAGGTATTCACCTGCTGCTAAGCCTTTTGGGAGCCAAGAAAATGAGAGATCTTACCAAGTTTCTTTGTGAGGCCATTTCATGAAGAAATCAGGCTTCAGGGAGGGAGGAAGATACTTTTTACGTGTGTGTGTGTGTGTGTGTGTGTGTGTGTGTGTGTGTGTGTTAAATAACTTGGTTAATTTTTGACCATGAGACTGGGGCTGTGGGTAACTAGAGGGAGGCAAAAACCTACACAGATGAACCAATGCCCTGTGTCATGCAGGGAGTTTGTGGATATATTGTAATCACCATCATTTCTCCCCAGGACTTCTGCTAAAATCTCATAGTTTACCCCCTCTGCTTCCCACTCTTCCCCTCTCCGGTCCACAAAATTCCTATAAATTGTAATGTGGATGATGTCCCCTCTCTCAGGCCACTCCAAAGGCTTTCCATTGCTTTGAGACTAAAAGTCCAGCTCCTTACCATGAGTAAAGATTTCCTTGATCTACTTCTCCTCCACTCTCCCTTCGTCTCGGAGCTCATTCCAGCCACATTCTGCCCTTTTCCTGCTCTTCAAACACACCACGCCCTTCCCTGGCAATGACCATGCACATGCCTTCACATCCTCAGGTTCGCCTCATAGATCTTGGCTTCCTTTTCCCCACAAGGCTGCCTGCCACCCCCGGTCACCTGCACCACCCCTAGGCATTCTAGTTCTTACCATCCATTTCATTTTCTTTTTCTTTTTTCTTTTTTTTTTTTTTTTTTTTTTCAGTACGCGGGCCTCTCACCACTGTGGCCTCTCCTGTTGTGGAGCACAGGCTCCGGACGCGCAGGCTCAGCGGCCATGGCGCGCGGGCCTAGCCGCTCCGCGACATGTGGGATCTTCCCGGACGGGGGCACGAACCCGTGTCCCCTGCATCGGCAGGCAGACTCTCA
>NC_041227.1:52113288-52114145 GCF_002837175.3 Physeter macrocephalus | reverse complement strand
GAAGAAGTCAGGCTTCAGGGAGGGAGGAAGATACTTTTTACGTGTGTGTGTGTGTGTGTGTGTGTGTGTGTGTGTGTGTGTGTGGCCTCAGAATTCAAGCTAAGGTCCTAAAGAAAAACATCACTGCTCACAAAACAGGGAAAAATGGCAACTCTTCACATAGCCCATAGTCTGAGGAACGTTTCAAACTCTCTGACCCTCAAAGCTAATTATCTAGGTCAAAGACACCTAATAAATTTCATCTTATGAGAGAGTTACAAACCATTGTTGGTGACGGAAAAAACTGCCATGAACACACTTCTGAATCGAGGTACCAAACTTAACCTACACAGATGAACCAATGCCCTGTGTCATGCAGGGAGTTTGTGGATATATTGTAATCACCATCATTTCTCCCCAGGACTTCTGCTAAAATCTCATAGTTTACCCCCTCTGCTTCCCACTCTTCCCCTCTCCGGTCCACAAAATTCCTATAAATTGTAATGTGGATGATGTCCCCTCTCTCAGGCCACTCCAAAGGCTTTCCATTGCTTTGAGACTAAAAGTCCAGCTCCTTACCATGAGTAAAGATTTCCTTGATCTACTTCTCCTCCACTCTCCCTTCGTCTCGGAGCTCATTCCAGCCACATTCTGCCCTTTTCCTGCTCTTCAAACACACCACGCCCTTCCCTGGCAATGACCATGCACATGCCTTCACATCCTCAGGTTCACCTCATAGATCTTGGCTTCCTTTTCCCCACAAGGCTGCCTGTCACCCCCGGTCACCTGCACCACCCCTAGACATTCTAGTTCTTACCATCCATTTCATTTTCTTTTTCTTTTTTTTTTTTTTTTTTTTTTTTCAGTACGCGGGCCTC
>NC_041227.1:52100546-52111817 GCF_002837175.3 Physeter macrocephalus | reverse complement strand
GAAGAAGTCAGGCTTCAGGGAGGGAGGAAGATACTTTTTACGTGTGTGTGTGTGTGTGTGTGTGTGTGTGTGTGTGTGTGTGTGGCCTCAGAATTCAAGCAAGGTTCCTAAAGAAAAACATCACTGCTCACAAAACAGGGAAAAATGGCAACTCTTCACATAGCCCATAGTCTGAGGAACGTTTCAAACTCTCTGACCCTCAAAGCTAATTATCTAGGTCAAAGACACCTAATAAATTTCATCTTATGAGAGAGTTACAAACCATTGTTGGTGACGGAAAAAACTGCCATGAACACACTTCTGAATCCTTAATCAATTCATCAGTTAAAAAGGTTGTGATCACCTAGTGATGTGTGCCATGGATGGTGGACTAGTGGAATTGGTGAGGTCCTCTTCATCTACTACCTCTGGTCCAAAGGAATTAAACCTTTTCTTCTTCATACCATGATGGCTAAGACATTTATTTCCTAGCAACTATTTCAAAACCACTTCACGTGCAATTATTCAGAAAGCTCTCGTCTGCAGGGAGAAGTACTCTTCTAATACTAGCATAACCAAAAACTAAGGACACTCAAAAATTCTCAGGCAGCCATAACTATTATCACTTACTAACGAATGAGCAGAAGGTAGGAAGAGGTAGAAGAAAAAGGAGTTTGAAGAGGGCAGAGACGGATGGAATGGAATTTCTTTTACTGAATCTGGTCCTTCACTCATTCAGTGCTTATTCATTTAATTCTCCTGACCATGCTGATAGGTGAATAGGCATTTCCCTGTTCGGCAGTTGGGGGATGGTGGCTCAGAGAGGTTCAATGACTCATCCAAGGCCATCCAGCTGGCAAATGGCAGGCCAAAATAGGAACCCTATCTCCAAACCCCTGGTGTTTCCTTTACATCAGGGGGGTCAGTAAACTATGACCTGAGGGCAAAATCTGTTTTGATGCCTACTGTTGAAAATACAGATTTATTGTAACAGAGCCACACTCATTTTTGCATTGCTGTGACCTCTTTTGCTGCAAAGTTGAGTAGTTGTGACAGAGATGGTACAATCCACAAGCCTAAGTATTTACTATATTGCCATTTATAGGAGAAAGTTTGTCAACCAATGCTTTATGGCATTGTGATGAACTTTAAGTATAAAATCCTAAACCTGACACCTACTTCTTTCTAACCATGATGCTTAAAATAAACTTTCCCTGTGGTAATATTTTGCCTAAATATTTTCACCTTGAAGCAAGTATTCTGGCTTTTTTTTTTTAAATCATAATAACACACAGTAGAAATGGAGTGGGGGAGTGTAGGGAAAGATAATTTTCCCCAAGCAAATCTGTTGCAATCCTTTCTAACACCACAGGGAACCATTTCACCTTTTACAGGAAAGGGAAGAAAACAGTGTCACTATACTTATAGTGCTATGTCATCTATCAGCCTGTAAAGTACTATCCAGTAAAATCAAAGGACTCTACCAGGTAAATCAATACTGGTGTATAAACAAGTTTATGGCTAGGCTTTCCAAAAACATGCCTTTAGAATATAGGGACTTGCCCTGCCCTGCATATCTGATGAGAAGGGTATCCCATCATGAGGAGACAGGCTTCCAAAAACTCTACTCCTTTCTGGCTGTGTGCTGTCAGTCATTTACTTATTAACCTCTCTGAGTCTCAGTTTCCTATCTTAAAAAGAAATGGGAATAAGAATAGTATTTTCCCTCCTTACAGAATTACATTAGAATTTAAAGGGTGAATATATGTAAAGTATACATTAAAAGATTGTGCGGCATACAGTGAATTCTACATAAACAACTGCTATTGTCATCTGGATATTATTATTATTATTACATTATAATAATAGTCCTGCAAAGCAGAAGATGGACAGCACCATTTTCACTGTGAGTATTGAGGATGTTGTGGACAAAACACAGAATCTTTCCTCTAAAAGAAGCAAGCTCTGTGTAAAATTTCTGGGAAAACTGAATTTTTCAAAGATTCTGTATACAACTGAAGGATAATACACCTCCAATGAATTTTTGTCTTTGTTGTTATTGGAATCACCCTCGGGTAGTCAGCCTGGTCTTTAAGAAAACAAAAGTGAAACACATGTGCACATGAAAGTTAAAACATCTGACCAAATGGGAATGCCAGCACCTAACAGATAGGTCCAACAGCAAATATAATTAATTGGTTTGCAGCTTGGCAAATTCTCCTACAGATTTTGGTGACTCATAAGTCAGTTCAAGAGGGAGGCAGACAAATCGTGGAGACTGAGCAAATCATTGAGAGAGACGGAAGGCAGAGGAAATTACTCTCCAAGGAGAAAAGTTTTAGAACCATGTTCTCTTAAGTAGCGGGAGATGCTTTGAGTCTGAGCATAGAATCACTTTATATTTTCAATAGAAATGAATTCTGAAAGCAAAGGTAATTTAAGTGTCTTCCTTTAAAAAAAATCCTGGTTAAGCATCTTTCCATATCAAAAACTGTAGTTTTATCCCACTCTCCTACCCACAGATGCATCTAGAAAATGAAAACCTCAGAATGTATCAAATAAACTGGGAACTGACCCCCAAAATGTAGTTGAACCTTGTACATTAATTATGTATCAGATTAAAGAAATGGCCATAAAAATAAAAGCAGACCTACCCTCCATGTGGCAGCTTTATTAGTTAGTTTATTACCCACCATATGGGCTGCCACAGAAAATTATAGTGGGCCAGTATTGTTAAC
This sequence comes from Physeter macrocephalus, assembly GCF_002837175.3. Lineage (NCBI taxonomy): Eukaryota > Metazoa > Chordata > Mammalia > Artiodactyla > Physeteridae > Physeter > Physeter macrocephalus. The sequence continues at coordinate 52,109,100 of NC_041227.1, read as the reverse complement.
CATAAACAAAGCGAGACAGGATTATTATTTATGGTCTTGTTAAGCAAATTAGTAAACTCAACCATACTGGATCAGTATAGGAAGTGAAGATGAGTACTCACTAAGCATAACTTATAGAATAAACAGGTGCAACCCTATGTCAAGAGACATTCAGTCAGTGTGAATGTGCTTGACTTTCACAGGACAGAGATATGTTCTAAAATCAGGCCTAGGATTAACAACACTGATAATGGCTTTCAACATCAAATACAAGAATATGTGTCAGTAAAAAGTGTCTGAACCTAAGTCTAGTGGGTGTTTTCTTTCAGAATCCCCCCAGTGGAAAACTGATGTGAACAACATATCCTCGTAAATTCCACACAGTTTCTTCACTGGTGGACACATCTGATTGCTTAGAAATGATTACCAATTAATTCCTCAATCAAATCAACCGATCAAACAAGAACTTTGCATGTTTACCCAGATCCAGTTCCCCTCCTCTGCTGGGCAGACGGGAGAGATTATATTTGACATCTTCTTGAAGCTGGTTAGGACCCTGTGACTAGCTATGGCCAAACTGTTAGTGACCCAGCCATTTAATTGCTGTTATAACACCTTGGTCTTTCTCACTCGTTTGCTATTCTTGGTCTTTCTCAACCACACTAACCTAAGAGGCTGTGTGTTCCAGCAAGTGAAGCTACAGGCTGATGGGCCTCCATCAGATTGAATCGCCATGTCACCCATGGAGGACAGCTGCCCTGGAAAATCGCCCATACACAGGGTCGACTCATGAACAGGAGACACACTTCTGTTTTACCATCACTGGGATTCTGTGGGTTATATGCATAGCCTGGCATATACTGACTATCTATGGTAGCGTTGGTACATGTACACATGGTTGGCCTGAGCCATTAGGTCAGAAGGGAGGAGACAAAACATGTGTGTTGCATACGCTCCCCAACTGATCTGAGGGGGACACGTGCAGAAGAAAAAGTGCACTAGAAAAGGGGCTGGCAAACCACAACTCACAGGTCCAATCCTCTCTGGTTGTGGAAATAAAGTTTTATTGGAACACAGCCATGCTCATTCATTTATGTATCATCCAAGGCTGCTGGAGTGCTACACCAGAAGAGCTGAATACTTGTTAAGACCTGCAAAATCTAAAATATTTATGATCTGGCTCTTTACAGAAAAGGTTGGCTGACCCTCACACTAGAATTGTGTGGAAGCACCCTGCTTCCTGCTACAGCCTTGTTAATAATGCAACTTGCTTGCAGAACAGCACCATAGCAAGCAAACTGTCCAACGACAAGTAGGCACTGAAAACCCTACTGAAAATAAGACACAGGGTAGAAGACCTTCCATAGCATCCCTGACCTACTTCTTACTCTTCTTTTCATCAGCTCTTGAGGCCCCGAGGGCTTCTTTTTTGTTTGTAAAACGGATACTTTTCAATTTAGCCTTGGCCACAGATAACCAGGCTGAAAGAGGACCACAACTGTAATTCCTCTTTTGTTGGAAGCAGTGATGCCCTTATTGTTCTCCACGTGGGAAAGCAACTCCTGGGCAAGAATATATACCAGTCAGCAAAATGCCAAGTGGTCTTCAGTTAGTTTCATGATACTGTTTATGAGGTCTCCCCAAACCAGATTTTTTTGTAGGCCATATCTGGATTTATTTGCAACTTGGGGTGGTTTTTGAATGTCAATGACACTCCACGGGGCAGTGAGTATTTGTTTTGCTATTGAAAATTATCCGGAAAATAAATTACTAGAGAGAAACTTTGAACTTCTAATCTGATATCAGAGATATTCAAATGGCAAACTTAAAAATAAAAAACCCTCCTACCCCTACCCTTGGCTCTTCTCTATTCTCTTATACTTATTTTTTGTTTTTTATTGCACTTATCACTACAAATAGTTTGTGTATGTATGTATGTACAAACGCATTTATTCACAAGTTTATTGTCTGTTTTGTCCGGGCCCTGATGAGAGCCAGAATATCACCTTATTCTGTACACTGTTTGATTCTCAGGATCTAAAACAAGCGTTGAAAAACTTGTCCTCTAAAGGGCCAAAGAGTCAATAGTTCAGGCTTTGAGGGTCAATCAATCTCTGTTACAGCTATTCAACTCTGCTGCTGTAGCACAAAGAAGCCATACACTGTATGCAAATGGATGGGCGTGGCTGTGTTCCCACAAACCTTTATTAACAAAAACTGGTGGAGGGCTGGATTGGTCCTGAGAGTTATAGTTTGCCCCAGGATCTAGAACATTGTTTGACACATGGCTGGCACCTCATAAATATCTACTGTATGACTGATACATAGAATGAATTTATCACAGCATCATCAAATGAAGGGATGGAATATATGAACAAATGAATGAATGAATGAATATCTCAACCGAATATGGTTAGACAGTAGTCACTAAGTGCACACTCTCTGACAGGCTTTCTTCCAAGTTCCAACAATATAAAATCAAATATAACACAAAAAACTTTTTAACAGCTGAAGAAACTCTGAATGATGCTAAGCACTTTACATGCATTATCTCATTTAATCCTATCAATGATTTTAAGAACCAAGTATTGTTATTAATCCCATTTTACAGTTGAGTTAACCCAAGCTTAACATGGTTAAGTAGCTCATCCAAAATCACACACACACACACAGCATGTACTGCCAGGATTCCAACTGAAGAAATCTGATTTAAAGGACATGCTCTTAACCAGCCCAGTGGTGTTTAGTGGGGGCTTCAGCTGGCTGAAATCCATCTCGGTCATGCGTCAAAATACCCGGATGCTGACATCGGCTGGCTGCTGTGCACTCACCCCCCAGGTATTTAATCTTCTGTTTTCAGAGCTTTCAAGGTTTGAAAATCTGAGCAACAGAGGAACCCGTATCTGGGGCTCGTATATGCTCAGGGGGGCCAATGTATGAACCTCGAGTCCTTTCAACTCCTCTAAGTGACCTTTTCCTAGAAAGCACAGGTTACCGCAACCTAACTGAGAAACACGTGCAGAGCCTTGCTTTACTCTGAGAGGGAGAGAGTCATTTTATCAAAAGATCAAAGAAATAATGCCAACTACTGTGTGGCTGGAAGAGCTAACCTCAGAAAGCTTGCACTGAGAGCGTCATATATTACTTTCAAGCTCCACAGCAGAGGCGCAGAGCTCCAAGGCTGGGACGATGAACCCAGATCCTATCTTTTCTTTTTTTTTTTTTTTTTTTTTTTTTTCAGATCCTATCTTTTCCATAGTAGAGTTCTCAGACAAAGTGTGCCTTACCCACGCATCGGATCATTTGCATATGAGGTCAGTGCCCCCACTGATGCTGAGTTGCCACAACTAGCCTCTAAGCCATGAATACAACAGGACAGGGAAAGGTTCCGTTCCCTGCCCTACGTTTCTGCATAAAAGAGAGGGATTTCTTTCCCCCCATTTCACCCCCTCCATCCATCCTTTTGCTTTGTTATTCACAAAAGAAAGGGAATTGTGGGTAGAGATGTAAGACTCTTTCATTGAGCTCCATTTCACAGGTGAATAAGGTTATTCCATTAAAAGGTCAGGCACATGAGAAGATACTCAACATCATTAAACATTAGGGAAATGCAAGTTTAAGCCGCAATGAGATACTACTACTTATCCACTAGACTGGCTATAATCCAAAAGACAGATCATACCAGCAGTGGCACAGCTAGGACCCTTGTCTGTTGCTGGCAGGGATATAAAATGGTGCAGCCACTTTGGAAAACAGTTTGGCAGCTTAAGTTTAACCATACAACCCAGCAATTCCACTCCTAAATATTCACTCAAGAGAAATATGAAAGCATATGTTCACACAAAAACATGGAAACAAATGTTCGAAGCAGCATTATGTAAAATATCCAAAATCTGGAAACAATCCAAGTATCCATCAATTGGCAAATATATAAAATGTAGGATATCCACACAATAAAGCAATTAAAAAAAGAAACTACTGATATATCACTACTGATAGAGCTCAATAACATACTGCTAAGTTAAAGAAGCTAGATGCATAAGATTATACATTGTACGATTTTATTTATATGAATTGTCCAGAAAAGGCAAATCTATAAAGATAGAAAGCAGATAACTGTTGCCTCACATGGAGGGTACAAGTGGAATTGATTACAAACAGGCACAGGGTACTTCATCGGGTGATGGAACTATTCTAAATCAGGATTGCGGCAAACTTGCATACACATAAATTCACTTAAAATTGAATTGTACATTTATAATGGATGGATTTTATGACATGAAATTATACCTCAATAAGCTGTAAACAAATAAAACTTTCATGCACAAGATTATTCTCTTTCAGTTTCTCAAGCCCTGCTATTGGATTAAGTTTTGTGCCAAGATTCACTCCATGCATGGGTTTTGGTGGAAGCTACAAATCACAGGCACAGAGGTGGGCTTCTATGACTCAAACCTGGAGAATATAATACTCACACAGGACACAGGCATGGCCAAACAATGTTTTTCTTTTCTTTTTTTTTGATGGAGTATATTCTTTTATTTATTTATTTATTTATTTATTTATTTATTTATGGCTGTGTTGGGTCTTCGTTGCTGTGCGCAGGCTTTCTCTAGTTGCAGCGAGTGGGGGCTACTCTTTGTTGTGGTGCGCAGGCTTCTCATTGTGGTGGCTTCTCTTGTTGCAGAGCACGGGCTCTAGGCACACAGGTTTCAGTAGTTGTGGCTCGCAGGCTCAGTAGTTGTGGCTCACGGGCTCTAGAGCACAGGCTCCGTAGTTGTGGCGTACGGGCTTAGTTGCTCCGCGGCATGTGGGATCTTCTTGGACCAGGGCTCGAACCTGTGTCCCCTGCATTGGCAGGCGGCTTCTTAACCACTGTGCCATCAGGGAAGCCCCAAACAATGTTTTTCTTCAGGATTTTTCTAAATGGAGTCAGGCAAGGAGAACTCTATTTCCTTTGTTGTTTTGAGGTGCTTATCAATTAGAATGTTTTTGGTTGCAAATAATACAAATTCAGATTGAAACCAGCTTAAACCATAAGGAATTAAGTATTTTACACAATAAATATTGTGTTATTTTATCACAATATTTCAAGAGCCAAAATTAAACATACTTGCTTTCACTCTAATTAAGCTTTTTAAGGTCAAATGCCCAACTATCAACCAGTTGGGTCATTGTCTAATGAGAGCCTGAAGCCTGGCATCTAGAATGATATGTTGACAAGGGATTATTATGACTGCCTTAGACCAATTAAGTCCTTGTCCCACTCCAACTCCAAATGGGAGTGGGGTCAGATTCTCCAGTGTCACATGAACTTCATGGAGAAAGATGGATGTGTGAGTATCCATGTGAAGACATGAGTAACATCAGTATTCTGCTAGGAAGGGGAAGAAAGTTATGGAATCTCTTGTAGATGAACAACCAACTGGATTCACACTAAAGCTATGAGAATAAAATCCCAAATCTGCCCATGCTTTGCCACCTGCCTGGTAGAGAAGGCCCATCTTTCCTGGAAAGGAATGAAGCCAATATGGTGATCCATGAGAGGTGGAAAGCCATAGACCCGCTGTCATGCCATTACTTAATTCCAGTTGTCTCTCATTTTTACCTCAGTCCAAATGGAGTTTTTTAATCACTAATAGAATCAAGATTAATTCAGTTATAAAGAGATCTAAACTGACTTTGCATGGGGAAGGGACAGTAAGTTCCATGAGTGTCATACAAACTTCATTCACCGTCCAACACAACACAGGTGCTCAATAAATATCTGTTGAATGAATAAACCTCCACCAACCAGCTCACGATGTTTGACTGAACTCTTTCTTCGGAAAAGACCGAGTGTTTTGTCTTTTATTTCACTTCTCAGTGTGGTCCAGGGTGGGTAAATGTTTGTTCTCACCCTCAACTGTCAGAGAAGCAAATGGGCACATAAGTTATTTAACTTGTATCATATAACAATTATGACACTGGGCTAGAGAATAACACTCTGTATTCAATTTTAGGATGCTTTGTGCTGTAAGTGGAACTGAACTGTGGATGAGTCTATGGAATTATTTTCTCTATAGCTGATTAAAATAAAAAACGTCCTAAATTTGTTCCACCCTCTCGGAGCCATTCTCAGTCTTAACTACCACCTCCTAATATTTTTACTGCTCTTTCCCTAGTGTTTCTGAAAATGGCATTCAAAGTGTAAAAATAGTTTGCAGTACTGTAATTGAAATGACAAATGCTGAAATACAAGTAAGGAAGCTAGAAGTAAAGAGACAAAATGGCTTCCGAGAGGAAAAAAACAATGCCTGTCAAATTGAACTCAATTTTCCACATAACGTTTGAAACGAGCATCCTCCTTTCTGAACCTTTCCGCACAGATATGCACACGTATCTGGTTGCTTCTGAATTCTGTTTTATAGCATTAAAGTGAATGGGGTTTGGAGGGGCATCTGTTTTTGGCAGCGGTGCTGTGCTGTAGCTAAAAATCCCTTACGAAGCTGGATTCTAAACGCAGGTTTGCTTTGACTAAATTTCCATAGCCTCTGGTGAAATATGAAATAAAAGAGGATTAAAAGTAGTGATTGTTTTTCGTTCATTTTTATGTTAATAACAAAATAATTTTGTAACTTTAATGAATTAAATGAAATAACATTTCTGTGTATCGATAATCATTATTAATAAAATGTGTCTAATATTAAGCACTGTTCTTTATTCTGAGCTCATATTCTTTCTTCTTATTGGGTATTAAAATGTCATTTCTATCATGAGATTCCAGGAAAAGTAGATTTTTCTTTGTTTTCGTTTGTTTTGTTTTTAAAATGTCATTTCTATCATGAGATTCCAGGAAAAGTAGATTTTTCTTTGTTTTCGTTTGTTTTGTTTGCAGTTCTTTTATATGGAAACCACATGGGGTGGGTCCTAAAACTTGGTTTTGAAACGTCTTGCTTTAGGATATTTGAGTCTTCTGCTTCAAAACTTCACCGGCTGGTCAGTTTTATATTGAGGGAGATAATTATCTCCCCATGTTCCCCAAACCTTCACTTCAGAAGGCAATGTGCCAGCTGTTTAACTCCATGTTGGGAAGCCAACGTTCACTTTGAAAAGCCAAAAATGAAGATTTTGATCCTGCCACTTTTGTCCCCGTGAAGGTGAACTCCTAGCTGTGTGTTAAGATCCTTTTCAGTCTGCTGTTTCCAGCCTCATGCCAACACTGTTGGTATAACTTGGGATGATGTGTGTTCCCTCAGAGAGAGATTTTTTGGGTTGTTACTTGCAATGTGAAGGAAACAACGGGAATGCTGATTACATTTAATGGAATTTGGCACAATTTCTCAGGAGGTGGTGCTAATTCGCAGAAGGTAGCACTTCTGATTTGCTGATAAAAGGCTGAGGATCAAAGGGTGGCTTCGGGAGAGAGAGAAGTATGTATTTTTTATCTACCACTGCCATGGAGGGAATAACAATGTCTTCCACATTCTAAACACTCCAGCGGGAAGATTTAGTTTTATTATATACTTTATTAAGAAAATGTGTGGGGCATTGGGGAATAAAAAATGCGAGTGTGTGTATGAGGGGAGCAGATTTTCTAAATGGGATTTGAAAGCACTATTGTGGTAAATTTATTGTGGGGAATGTGGATTTTAGAGAAATTAGGGAAAATATGAAGTTACTGGCTCATACCAATGAACTTTAGTTCTGGGATGCAGAATTACAGAAATGAAAGCTAATTTTCATAATTTATCTGATTTGGATGCTTTGTTTTTACAGATGAGAGCATCAAGGCACACAAAGTTTTTTTTTTTTTTTTTTTTTTCAAATTGCCGAAGCTCATGTGAATCCTGAGAAAACCGGAACCGGAAACCAGCCTCTTTGTGAACAGTGTACTCTGTTTACTGCTCCACACAGCCTCAAAGACAAGATCTGGAACCTGAGTCCATGTGTCTGTTCTGGAAATTGGTCTCCCTGGGGATATATGCTCCCTTAAGTGGCACTCATAAATGGAGATGCGTCTCAGTAGTCACCCCCACTTTAAGCTATAGGTTAAGCAAAATTTTACAGATAAAAAGAGTGGCAAAGCCAATGTCCAAAGGACTCAGAAACTTCAGTGAAGCATTGAGACAGACTGATGAGTTATTCCAGTTCTGATGCTTATATGCTCCGAAAACACTGGCAGATTGCTTACCATATAAATAAACCCATTTGCAATGGCCCGTCCGGTATGGCAGAGTAAATGGAAATGGCCTTTTCCATATTATTGAAAAAGACACCAGAGCTCAGAACGCAAAGAGAGCAAATTATGTTTTGAACATTGAGGTGGCCTCCTGGTCACAGTTTTACCTGTTATGCTGAACTCTGTAGCATGTTAAAGATCTACTCTGGGGCTTCCCTGGTGGTGCAGTGGTTGAGAGTCTGCCTGCCGATGCAGGGGACGCGGGTTCGTGCCCCAGTCCGGGAGGAACCCACATGCCGCGGAGCGGCTGGGCCCATGAGCCATGGCCGCTGAGCCTGCGCGCCCGGGGCCTGTGCTCCGCAACGGGAGGGGCCGCGGCGGTGAGAGGCCCGCGTACCGCAAAAAAAAAAAAAA
>NC_041227.1:52087051-52100454 GCF_002837175.3 Physeter macrocephalus | reverse complement strand
TGAGCCTGCGCGCCCGGAGCCTGTGCCCCGCAACGGGAGGGGCCGCGGCGGTGAGAGGCCCGCGTACCGCAAAAAAAAAAAAAAAAGATCTACTCTGAAAGAAATGTCTTTCTATAATCCTACAATCCAGTTGGGGAGATTAGACAAGCTCATATAAATCAATCAGAGAATGGGCTTCCCTGGTGGCGCAGTGGTTGCGCGTCCGCCTGCCGATGCAGGGGAACCGGGTTTGCGCCCCGGTCTGGGAGGATCCCACATGCCGCGGAGCGGCTGGGCCCGTGAGCCGTGGCTGCTGAGCCTGCGCGTTCGGAGCCTGGGCTCCGCAACGGGAGAAGCCACAGCAGAGAGAGGCCCGCATACCACAAAAAAAAAAAAAAAAAAAAAAAAAATCAATCAGAGAATATATAATATAGGGTCATTGTGACATTAATGATGACAGTAATTTATTAAGAACATGCTATGTGTCAAGGGCTACGCTAAGTATTTTCTCATTGAATCCTCAGTAAACTGGGAGCTACAGCACTATTACTGTTCTCATTACACAGCGGAGGACATTGAGATTTCAAAGACTTTAAGTTGCTTGCCTAAGATCATGCTTCTTGTAGGGAGAGACCGGGGATTTAATCCTGGATGTTTTGCATCGCTCTTCATCAGTCGTTGGCTGGCCATGGCAGTGGGATTCCTGAGAGGCCCTGAGATTTCAAGAATAGAGGGAGGATATTCTAGAAGAAAGTTAAGAGTTGAGCTGGGCCTCCAAAATTAAATAAGATTTAGACAAAGAGAAATAATGAGACATTCTAGGTGGAAGGCAGAGATTGAGCAAAGGATGTGGAGGCAAAGATGGAAGAGTGTGTTTGTTGCCGTCACCAGCAAGAGAGAACTGGGGGAAAACTGGACAAGAGGGTAGAGTCAGAAAGACAGACCCGTTGGTTCAAAGGAGCAGATGTGAGACAGCTAACATACAGCTACTGAACAGAGACACCACGGGTATCAGTGGGGGCTCTGAGATCAGACTGAATGTCTTAGTTGAAGGTCCATTACCACCTTAGCAACCTTTATACTTTCTCTAAGATTCCATTTCCTCATAAGTCACTCATTTAGCCAACATCCATGGAGGCCTGACTATGTGCAAGGCACTGTTTTAAATGCTTAGGATACAACGGAGAACAAATCAAACCTTAATCACACTGTCTTGGGTTAGAGGTTAACCAAAGTAGGTACCTCTCAGATATGGGAATGAAATAGGTAATCCAGGCAAATTTCCCAGCCTGTCCCATAGGAAGTGCCCAATAAGCAGTGGTGGGAAGGATGAAGAGGAATCACTATTGTTATTGTTACTACTGTGATAATGATTATTAATTTCGTCATCATGTCATCTATACTTCTTATGCAAGACATTTCAGGATTTTGAAGTTATCTCTGTGTAACACGTAAGATAGTATTAATTATCCAGTGCACGTGTGCCAAAATACTAATTATATCAATTATGTATTTTTTCAGTTTGAAAATATCACCCATGTAAGAGGAGAAGGCAGATGAATTGACGCTATGAATCATGACATGCAACAAAATAGACTTAACATTGATGTGGCAGTAAAACTTGCACCAAATTTGGGTTCTGTCACTGACTCTGAGCTTTCGTTTCTTCATTTATAAATGGGGCTAATAATTCATTTGTCATGTAAGAATGTTATGAAGATACAGTTAGTCATGCATATCAGCAGCTCTCAGCTGGGGGATTTTTGTCCTCCAGGGGACATTTGGCCATGTCTGGAGACATTTTTGGTTGTCACCTGGAGGACGGTGATGCTGCTAGATCTAGTGGGTAGGGTAGATTTGCACGATGCTGCTAAACATCCTACAAATGCATAGAGCAACTCCCCTTGCTGACAAAGACTTATCTGATCCAAAATATCAACAGCACCAAGGTTGTGGAAACCCTGATACATGGAAAGCCCTTAGCACAATGCCTAGCATCTCATAGGAACTCAAAAATGATGATGATAATAATTATAATTGTTACTACAATCATCATTTTCATCATCACCATCATACTGCACCCTGTCCATGTATATAGAAGGAAACTATGGCTGTGGATGTTGGCAGAATTTGAAACAATGATTGGTGATGTCTTCTTATTAGGAGAGAACTTCACATTTTCCCTACCCTGAAACACTGGCTGATCTGCTTCCTTTTTCCTCCACATCCAAACACCTATTGTCAGTGTAACAAACACTGTATATAAATTCAGTTATGATTCTGTGCCATGGTTTATTTCTTTTAATTAGAGTATTAGAATTATTCCCCATGGAGTTCACCCAAGAAAGGACACTGGAAAACCTTTAAAAAATATATAATGTTAAAAAATGGAGTTAAGACTAAAATACAGCCACACTCTTCCCATTTGAAAGTATATTTGTTCATGTCAGGAGAATGAAGGCTGCATGAATTATTCATTAGAATAACAGTTTATTGGCAAAATTGTTGTCTTTGGATGGTATGCATTATGGAGTGAATAAATAATGTGGGACGGATATTTTTAGAGACTGAAGAATAAATCTAGGGAGAAAATTCGTTACAGGAAGGAAAGGAAGTTATGGCTAGAAGTGGTTGAGGCTTCTCGGTGAAATATGCAAAGGAAATAAAAATTGCCTCAACCAAGATGTAAGGCAGAAAAACAAGTAAGGCCCTTCTAACTGCTTTGCTCTTGCGTGTGTGTGGCTGTTTCTATTAACTTATAACTGAAGGCTTTCTGTACCAGTATGAATGAAATTAGTTAGGTTTCCTATGGCTATCTTCCTGAGCTGGCCGATGAGCTTCACAAATTCACATTGCCTGAGAGCTGGAGGACAATCTGACCACTGTTATGTGTGTGTGTGTTTTTTTAATGAGACATAATCCACATATAACATTGTGTAAGTTTAAAGTGAACGTGCTGATTTTGATACATTTATATATTGCGATAGGATAACCACCAATAGAGTTAACTAACAACTCTATCAAGTCACAAAGTTATCATTTCTTTCTTGTGCTGAGAACATTTAAGAGCCAGTCTCTTAGCAACTTTGGAGTATACAATACAGTATTGTTGACTATAATCGCGACCTTGTATTAGATCCCCAGAACTTATTTATCTTCTAATGCAAGTTTGTACCTTTTCACCACCATCTTTCCAATTCCTCCATCCCTTATCCCCTGATAACCACCATTCTACTCTGTTTCTATGAGTTCAGCTTTTTTAGATTCCACATGTAGGTGATATCACACAGTAGTTGATTTTCTCTGAATTATCTCACTTAGCATAATGCCCTCAAGATGCATCCCTGTTGTCACAAATGGGAGATTTCCTTTCTTCTCATGGCTGAATTACATTCCATTGTGTATCTTCCTTTTCCATTCATCCTCTGACAAACACTTAGATGGTTTCCATATCTCGGTTACTATAAATAACGCTGCAATAAACATGGGAGTGCAGGTATCTTTTCCATATCCTGTTTCCATTTCCTTTGGACATATACCTAGAAGTGTGATTGCTGGATCAAATGGCAGTTCCTTTTTTAATTTTTGGAGGAACCTCCATCCTGTTTCCATAGTGGCTGAATCAATGTACATTCCCACCAACAAAGGGAACAGGGTTCCCTTTTCTCCACATCCTCACTAGCACTTGTTATCTCTTGTCTTCTCGAAGATGGCCAATTTTAACAGGTGTGAGGTGATAGCTCATTATGGTTTTGATTTGCATTTCCCCGATGATTAGAGATGTCGAGCACCTTTTCATGTACTTGATGGCCATCTGAATGTCTTCCTTGGAAAAAAATGTTTACTCAGTACCTTAGTTTTTTGGTTACTGAGTTGTATGAGTTCTTTATATATCTTGGATATTAACCCCTTATTGGATATATGGATTTCAAATATTTCCTCCCGTTCTACAGGTTGCCTTTTCATTTCGTTAATGAGACCATTAAGGTTAGTTGTTCACTTGTTCAACTTCGCCTGCTCAGTTTTACTCTTTAGAACATAGTAAACAAAACTTTTCTTCCTTCACTCTCCGGCCAGCTGCACATCAGACCTTGGTTCATTTACTGCTCAGAGTGAAGAAACTCACTTAGGCTCTCCAAACCTTCCAGATTAAACCTCCGCTTGCTGGGGGAACCACACCCCCATTAGCATTATTAATACAAAGCTGCTGCTCATATAAAAGCTGTCATTGGTAAGTGAACTTTAATGCTGATTGATTCAACAGAAAGAAGACCATTTTGCTTCATTGAATCCCTTAAATGTAGCTAATGCTGTAAACTATTCCAGAGCATTTTATGTTTTTCCTCTGGGGAGGAAAAACCTGCTTCATAAAAAATGGAAATCTAACTAAAAAAAAAAAAAAAATACCCACCTTGTGTGGTTCTATGCTGTTAAGAACAGTCTCTTATGATCTCCCAACATCACTAGACAGGCACACAAATTAAATACTTCCCTAGAAGTGGGGTTGGCATGCTTTTTCTGTAAAGGGCCAGAGAGTAAATATTTTAGGCTTTGCGGGCCATATGGTCTCTGTGCAACCTCGACACTGACGCTGTAGCTTGAAAGCCACCATAGACAATATGTAAATGAATGAGCAATGCTGTGTTTCTGTAAATATAAAAGCAGTCTAGCTCTGGCCCTCAGGCCTTGGTTTGCAGACCCCTCAGTTTCCTAGGGCTGCTGAAACAAATGACTACAAACGTGGTGGCTTAAAACAACACAGTTTTTTTCTCTAACAGCTCTGGAGGGTGGAAGACTAATGTCAAGGTGTCAGGGGGGTCATGCTCCTCCGACAGCTCTAGGGGAAGAAGCTCTCTCGCTCCTTTCAGCTTCTGGTGGCTCCTGGCATTCCTTGGCTGGTGGCAGCATCACCCCAATCTCTGTTTCCGTCTTCACATGACCTTTCCTCTGTACCTCTGTGTGACCAAATCTCCCTCTATTTCTCTTATAAAGACACCAGTCATTGGACTGAGAGTCCACTCTGACTCCAGAAGAATGTCACCTCAAGACTCTTAACTAATTACATCTGCAAAGACCCTATTTCCAAATAAGGTCACATTCTGAGATTTGAGGTGGATGTGAATCTGGGGTGGGTGGGGGGGAGGCCCTCTTCAACTCACTCCACCTGGTCTAGAAGAAGTGCTTCCCTTTATATTTCAGAACTTGACACATAGATGGCCAGAGGAAAAAAACAACTGCAGTGAAAGTGGGGCACTGTTATACTGGTCACACACTAAGCCCAAAACGCCCTCTCTGTTAAGAATGGAGATTGGCAAGCGCTGGAGAGGAGGTAGAGATGCAAGTGCATTCATCTGGGATTTCTCCCTGCTGCCATCAGGACAGAAGGAACATTCAAAAGAGAGCAGCGCTACCGGATGCCATGTCTGTGCCATGTCTGTGCCATGTCGCCCAAGCTTAGGTCCTGCTCCACCAGTGAGGCGCCCCACATCCTGGGGAATGTTACCATGCCCTTCCGAGGGATGCTCTGTTGGCTATCCACCCCGAGTCCACATTACAGCTGCCCCTCTGAGTTCCTCATAGTGCTGTTGTCGCTGGTGTCTGCCAGGAATCCCTGCTTGGAGCCATCCTAGCTCATCAGCCGAGAGAAGACTGGGGCACAGAGCCAGAAACCCCCCCATCTGACTGTTCAAGTGTATCAGGAGGGTGTCGTGGTCCACTGTTACAACCATGCAAAGAACTTCCGGCTGTTCTTAACTGACCTCCGGCCATCCCAACCCTGGGGCTTCCCCCAGGCCACCCTGCTCCACAGTCTCCAACCTCGGATCTTCCTGAACACCCACAGGCTCCCTCTTCTCCATCCCCCTTCCTTTCTGAATCACAGTCTGTTCATAGGCCTCTCTCTAGTTTTCTTGTTTTCCTTCTAACCCACAGCTGAAGAACTTCACCTTTAACTCCTCAAGTTGTTTGCTGATTTAGGTTTTTCTCTTAAATATAGATTACTCACTCCCTTGGGGGAAATCTGGTAAGTGTGTGTGTGTGAGAGAGAGACAGAGAGATAAAGACAGAGAGGGGGAATCTCCAGCTACATCACCGTTCAGGAACAAAACATCAAAAGGAGTAATAACTTTCTCTTGATTCCTGGCCTAGAAAAAGGCAAATCAAATTTGATAATCTCACCCTACTCAGAATCACAGATCTGGAAGTGGCAGCAAATAAGTAAAAATTAAGAGCTCCAGAGTGAGGACCAGGGCCTCTGGTGGCTCTGTCCACAGGCTGACTCAGCCTCACAGCAGAGTGCATGGCTTGTAAGCAGAGTGCCTCCGCCCCTCCACAGCTAGGTGCCTTGGAGCAGTACACAAACCACACAACTGCACACAACCACCCTGGCAGGGACCCAGCCCATCTTTTAATCCCCTGAGCGCTCAGTGCCTGACATAGATAACATCGAACACTAGTAGGTACTCAACAAATGCTTGTGAAAAGAGTGAACAGTGATAGGATTGTATTCTTGGCAGCCAAAGACAAAGGTGAGGGTTTGAAATGGCAGCTCCGCCCCTGTGGTCTGGAGGCCTTTTGAAAGGCTCAAAACAATCACAAGTCTTCTTCAGGGCCTCAGCTTCAGGAAGGGGTTAATGTGATGTGTCTTGGTCCTTGCCAGACCTGATCTCCTATTCTAGTTTATGATTTAGGGTTAATTCAAGAAGGAAACTATTTATTTTATAATTCACTTAAAATTTCCTGCCCCTCCTAGAGTTACTTGAAAATTTCTGCAAAGAGGTATGGCAGCAATGCTTTTAAAAGCTAATATAATAATAATAATAATAATAACAATGAAAAGGTCACCTACTGAATGGGAGAAGACTTTTGCAAATGATATATCTGGAAAGGGGATCCAGCAATTCCACTCCTGGAAATTTATCCGAAAAACAAATGAAAACACTAATTTGAAAATATACATGCACCCCAATGTTCATTGCAACATTATTTACAATATTCAAAATATGGAAGCAACCTAAGTGCCCATCAATAGATGAATGGATGAAGAAGATATGATATATATATATTGTAAAATGCAATATTACTCAGCCATAAAAAAGAACGAAATTCTGCCATTTGCAACAACATGGATGGACTTGGAGGGTATTATGCTAAGTGAAATAAGTTAGACAGAGAAAGACAAATACTGTACAATTTCACTTATATGCAGAACCTAACAAACATAACCAAACAGAAATAATCATAGATATAGAGAACAAAAAGGTGGTTGCAGAAGTGAGGGGGGAGGGGGAAGGAGAGGAATAGGTGAGGGAGATTAACAGGTACAAACTTCCAGATGCAAAATAAATGAGTCAGGTATGAAATGTACAGTGTGGGGAAATATAGTTAATAATTATGTAGTATCTGCATGGTGACAGATGGTAACTAGACTTAATTGTGGTGATCATTTTGAAATTTATAGAAATATTGAATCGCTATGTTGTACAACAGAAACTAACATAATATTATATAGGTCAATGATACTTCAAAAATGAACAAACAAAACTCAGAAAAAGGGCTTCCCTGGTGGCGCAGTGGTTGCGCGTCCGCCTGCCAATGCAGGGGAACCGGGTTCGCGCCCCGGTCTGGGAGGATCCCACATGCCGCGGAGCGGCTGGGCCCGTGAACCATGGCCGCTGAGCCTGCGAGTCCGGAGCCTGTGCTCCGCAACGGGAGAGGCCACGACAGTGTGAGGCCCACATACCACAAAAAAAAAAAAAAAACTCAGAAAAAGAAGATCAGATGTGTGATTGCCAGAGGTGGGGGAGGGGGGAGAGGCAATTGGATGAAGGCAATCAAAAGGTACAAGCTTCCAGTTATAAGAAAAATAAGTACTAGGGATGTAACATACAACATGATAAATATAATGAACACTGCCGTGTGTTATATATGAAAGTTGTTAAGAGGGTAAATCCTAAGGGTTCCCGTCACAAGGAAACATTTCTATTCCTTTAATTTTGTATCTATATGAGATGATGGATGTTCACTAAACTTATTGTGGGAATCATTTCGCTATGTAAGTAAGTCAAATCATTATGCAGCATACCTTAAATTTATACAGTGCTGTCTGTCAATCATATCTCAATATAACTGGAAGGAACAAATGCAAAAAAAAATTGAGAGTAACCTAGTAGTCCATCAGAAGGGGAATTTTGGATTAAATTATGTGACAACTATAACAAAAGATTCTATACAGGCATCAAGTAGCTGGGGAAATGAGTTAAAACATGGTGTGCATACTCACATGATTTTGAAATGTGGTTGTGTGTGTGTGTGTGTGTGTCTGTATGCAGAGGAGAAATTATAAACAATAAAGCCGTTATCTCTAGAGTATAGGATTTGGAAGGGGAATTTCCTATATTTCATGCACTCTTATTCTTTTCTGTTTTGGATTTTTGCAACAGACATGGATTATTTCTGTCGTGGAAAAAAAAAATAAAAATAAACGTGAAAAAAATATCCTCAAACTATTTTGCTGTTTACAAACTGAGATCCTGAGGAAGTTTATTGAAACTCTGAGGGGGGAAAGTGAGAGGAAGACTGACATTCTAGAGAGTAATAAAGGGAACAGAAGAACCAGGCAATGAAAGGAACACATCAGATGGTGAATGAGGTCAGTCACCTACTTGCAAAAGCAAAACATCACCAGACCAGGCTCTTCATACATAGTCATAAAATTCCCTCATCCGTGTGCTGTTTTCTAAAGCAAAATCTCTGAACATGTCTCTTTGCTCTGAACTGATAAGGTTACTAATTACCAGGGGACAAGGGCTCTCCACAGTGACATTTATACAATTCCCTGCCCCTCCATCCAAATCAAACAAGGTAATACTCAAAGGAAATTGGCCAGTAGATTCCCTGTGCTTCAACTCAGACAAGTCAAAACCTTTTCCAATCTTGGTTGGCTGATATTAAAATACGAAAAATAAAATTTAAGAGTCTTGAGCTGCAGATGCTTTCACTAGTTTGGGAGTTATTTATATGGGCACCACATTGCTTGGCAGATAAATAAGATGGGCATAATCCCTTCCCTGCAATCTTAGGCACAATATAGAAAAGTCTGCATTTACATACAATAGAACAGAACATTAAAGATGCTAGGTGATCTGTCCAAGATTGTAATGCCAGATCTTGACCAAAAGGGGAGCTAAGCCCAGTTGTCTTAACTTCAACCTGCCTTTTGAGGGGATGGAACAGACAATACCTTACATTATTCATCCAGTTTTTGAGTCTATGATTCCTTAACAAGAAAAAAAGAGGGCGAGGAAGAAAGAGAAAGATAAGAAGGAGGAAAAAGAGAAGAAGAGAGCTGTTTTAAATTGACCTTTGCTTTTTCTTTATCTGGGAATCAAGAAATCTGGATTCTTATATCAGTGTTATCATCTGCACAATGGGGTCTAAACAAACTTGCTCATTTATATTTATAGAATTATGATAATAGTAAAATGAATATTCAAATGAATATGACTATATATATTCATTTTAACAATCATATAACCATATATATGGAGAGAGAGACAGAGAGAGAGAGAGAGAGAATAGACAGACAGATAATATATAGACATTATTTCAATTTATTTTAAAAACTAGATATCATTCCATGGCAGATTGGGGCAAGATAGTGGAGTGGAAGGACATGTGCACACTCCCTCCTGCTAGAGCACCGGAATGACAACTAACTGCTGAACAACAATCAACAGGAAGACACTGGAACTCACCAAAAAAGATACCCCACATCCAAAGACAAAGGAGAAGCCACAGTGAGATGGTAGGAGGGGTGCAATCACAATACAATTAACTCCCATAACCGCTGGATGGGTGACTCACAAACAGGAGAACACTTATACCACAGAAGTCCCCCCACTGGAGTGATGGTTCAGAGCCCCACATCAGGCTTCCCAAGCTGGGGATCCAGCAATGGGAGGAGGAATTCCAAGAGAATCAGACTTTGAAGACTAGAGAGATTAGACTACAGGACTTTACAGAACGGGGGGAAACAGAGACTCCACTCTTGAAGGGCACACACAAAGCAGTGTGCACATCAGGACCCAGGGTAAGGAGCAGTGACCCCACAGGAGACGGAACCAGACCTACCTGCTAGTGTTGGAGGGTCTCCTGCAGAGACAGGGGATAGGGGGGTGGCTGTGGCTCACAGCAGGGACAAGGACACTGGCAGAAGAGGTTCTGGGAAGTACTCCTTGGCGTGAGCCCTCCTGAAGTCTACCATTAGCCCCACCAAAGAGCCTCTAGGTTCTAGTACTGGGTCGCCTCAGGCCAAACAACCAACAGGGAGGGAACCCAGCCCCACCCATCAGCAGACAAGCAGATTAAAGGTTTACCGAGCTCTGCCCACCAGAGCAACACCCAGCTCTACCCACCACCAGTCCCTCCCATCAGGAAGCTAGCACAACCCTCTTAGATAGCCTCATCCACCAGAGGGCAGACAGCAGAAGCAAGAAGAACTACAATCCTGCAGCCTGTGGAACGAAAACCACATTCACAGAAAGATAGACAAAATG
The DNA here is from genome assembly GCF_002837175.3 of Physeter macrocephalus. Taxonomy (NCBI): domain Eukaryota; kingdom Metazoa; phylum Chordata; class Mammalia; order Artiodactyla; family Physeteridae; genus Physeter; species Physeter macrocephalus. Next base: position 52,089,919 of record NC_041227.1, on the reverse strand, counting down.
AAAAGGCAGAGGACTATGTACCAGATGAAGGAACAAGATAAAACCCCAGAAAAACAACTAAATGAAGTGGAGATAGGCAACTTTTCAGAAAAAGAATTCAGAATAATGATAGTGAATATGATCCAGGACCTCAGAAAAGGAATGGAGGCAAAGATCGAGAATATGCAAGAAATGTTTAATAAAGACATAGAAGAATTAAAGAACAAACAAACAGAGATGAACAATACAATAACTGAAATGAAAAATACACTAAAAGGAATCAATAGAAGAATAACTGAGGTAGAAGAACAGATAAGTGACCTGGAAGACAGAATGATGGAATTCACTGCTGTGGAACAGAATAAAGAAAAAAGAATGAAAAGAAATGAAGACAGCCTAAGAGACCTCTGGGACAACATTAAATGCACCAACATTCGCATTATAGGGGTCCCAGAAGGAGAAGAGAGAGAGAGAAAGGACCCAAGAAAATATATGAAGAGACTAGTGCCAAAAACTTCCATAACATGGGAAAGAAAATAGCCACCCAAGTCCAGGAAGCACAGAGAGCCCTAGGCAGGATAATCCAAGGGGAAACACACTGAGGCACATAGTAATCAAATTGACAAGAATTAAAGACAAAGAAAAATTATTAAAAGCAACAAGGGAAAAACGACAAATAACGTACAAGTGAACTCCTATAAAGTTAACAGCTGATTTCTCAACAGAAACTGTACAAGCCAGAAGGGAGTTGCACAATATAGATAAAGTGATGAAAGGGAAGAACCTACAACCAAGATTACTCTAGCCAGCAAGGATCTCATTCAGATTCGATGGAGAACTCAAAAGCTTTACATACAAGCAAAAGCTAAGAGAATTTAGCACCGCCAAACCAGCTCTAAAACAAATGCTAAAGGAAACTCTCTAAGTGGGAAACACAAGAGAAGAAAAGGACCTACAAAAGCAAACTCAAAACAATTAAGAAAATGGTACTAGGAACATACATATCGATAACTACCTTAAATGTGAATGGATTAAATGCTCCTACCAAAAGACACAGACTCACTGAATGGACAAAAAAACAAGACCCAGGGGCTTCCCTGGTGGCGCAGTGGTTGAGAGTCTGCCTGCTGATTCATGGGACACAGGTTCGTGCCCCGGTCCGGGAAGATCCCATATGCCGCGGAGCGGCTGGGCCCGTGACCCATGGCCTCTGAGTCTGTGCAACTGGAGCCTGTGCTCCGCAATGGGAGAGGCCACAACAGTGAGAGGCCTGTGTACCGAAAAAACAAAACAAAAAAAAAACACGAAAAAACAAGACCCATAAATATGCTGTCTACAAGAGACCCACTTCAGACCTAGGGACACATACAGACTGAAAGTGAGGGGATGTAAAAAGATATTCCATGCAAATGGAAATCTAAAGAAAGCCGGAGTAGCAATACTCATATCAGACAAAATAGACTTTAAAATAAAGAATGTTACAAGAGACAAGGAAGGACACTACATAATGATTCAGGGACCATTTCAAGAAGAAGATATAACAATTATAAATATATATGCACCCAACATAGGAGCACCACAATACATAAGGCAAATGCTAACAACTATGAAAGAGGAAATTGACAGTAACACAATAATAGTGGGGAGCTTTAACACCTCACTTACACCAATGAACAGATCATCCAGACAGAAAATTAATAAGGACACAAGCTTTAAATGACACAATAGACCAGATAGATTTAATTGATATTTATAGGACATTCCATCTGAAAAAGGCAGATTACACTTTCTTCTCAAGTGCACACGAAACATTCTCTAGGATAGATCACACCTTGGGTCACAAATCAAGCCTCAGTAAATATAAGAAAATTGATATCATATCAAGCATCTTTTCCGACCACAACACTATGAGATTAGACAACAATTACAGTGAAAAACACTTAAAAAACTCAAACACAGGGAGGCTAAACAATACATTCCTAAATAACCAAGAGATCACTGAAGAAGTCAAAGAGGAAATCAAAAATACCTAGAGACAAATGACAATGAAAACACGGAGATCCAAACCCTATGGGACGCAGCAAAAGCAGTTCTAAGAGGGAAGTTTATAGCAATACAAGCTCACCTCAAGAAACAAGAAAAATCTCAAATAAACGTCTAACCTTACACCTAAAGGAACTAGAGAAAGAAGAACAAACAAAACCCAATGTTAGCAGAAGGAAAGAAATCATAAAGATCAGAGCAGAAATAACGAAATAGAAACAAAGGAAACAACAGCAATGAACAATAAAACTAAAAACTGGTTCTTTGAGAAGATAAACAAAATTGATAAACCTTTAGCCAGACTCATCAAGAAAAAGAGGGAGAGGACTCAAATCAAAATTATAAATGAAAAAGGAGAAGTCACAATGGACACTGCAGAAACAAAAGCATCATAAGAGACTACTACAAGCAACTCTATGCCAATAAAATGGACAACCTGGAAGAAATGGACAAATTCTTAGAAAGGTATAACCTTCCAAGACTGAACCAGGAAGAAATAGAAAATATGAACAGTTCAATCACAAGTAATGAAATTGAAACTGTGATTAAAAATCTTCCAACAAACAAAAGACCAGTACCAGATGGCTTCACAGGTGAATTCTATCAAACATTTAGAGATGAGCTAACACTTATCCTTCTCAAACTCTTCCAAAAAATTGCAGAGGAAGGAACACTCCCAAACTCATTCTACGAGGCCACCATCACACTGATACCAAAACCAGACAAAGATACTACAAAAAAGAGAAAATTACAGACCAATATCGCTGATGAATATAGATGCAAAAATCCTCAACAAAATACTAGCAAACAGAATCCAACAACACATTAAAAGGATCATACACCATG
>NC_041227.1:52085591-52086542 GCF_002837175.3 Physeter macrocephalus | reverse complement strand
TTGCATTCCTATACACTAACAACAAAAGATCAGAAAGAGAAATTAAGGAAACAATCCCATTTACCATTGCAACAAGAAGAATAAAATACCTAGGAATAAACCTACCTAAGAGGTAAAAGACCTGTATGCAGAAAACTATAAGACACTGATGAAAGAAATCAAAGATTACACAAACAAATGGAGAGATATACCATGTTCTTGGATTGGAAGAATCAATATTGTGAAACTGACTATACTACCCAAAGCAATCTACAGATTCAATGCAATCCCAATCAAATTACCAGTGGCAATTTTTACAGAACTAGAACAAAAAATCTTAAAATTTGTATGGAGACACAAAAGACCCATAACAGCCAAAGCAATCTTGAGGGAAAAAAACAGAGTTGGAGGAATCAGGCTCCCTGACTTCAGACTATAACTACAAAGCTACAGTAAACAGGACAAAATGGTACTGGCACAAAAACAGAAATATAGATCAACAGAACAGGATAGAAAGCCCAGAGATAAACCCATGCACCTATGGTCAACTAATCTATGACAAAGGAGGCAAGCAGATACAATGGAGAAAAGACAGGCTCTTCAATAAGTGGTGCTGGGAAAACTGGACAGCTACATGTAAAAAGAATGAATACTCCCTAACAACATACACAAAAATAAACTCAAAATGGATTAAAGACCTAAATGAAAGAGCAGACACTATAAAACTCTTAGAGGAAAACATAGGAAGAACAATTTTTGACATAAATCACAGCAAGATCTTTTTTGACCCACCTCCTAGAGTAATGGAAGTAAAAACAAAAGTAAACAAATGGGACCTAATGAAACTTAAAAGCTTTTGCACAGCAAAGGAAGCTATAAACAAGATGAAAACACAACCCTCAGAATGGGAGAAAATATTTGCAAATGAATCAACAGACAAAGGATTAATCTCCAAAATATATAAACAGCTCA
>NC_041227.1:52063214-52085235 GCF_002837175.3 Physeter macrocephalus | reverse complement strand
GGAGATGGAAGCAACCGAAGTGTCCATCAACAGATGAATGGATAAAGAAGATGTGGCACATATATACAATGGAATATTACTCAGCCATAAAAAGGAAGGAAACTGATTATTTGTAGTGAGGTGAATGGACCTAGAGTCCATCATACAGAGTGAAGTAAGTCAGAAAGAGAAAAAAAGATACTGTATGCCAACACATATATATGGAATCTAAAAAAAAAAAATGGTCATGAAGAACCGAGGCGCAAGACAGTAATAAAGACGCAGATCTACTAGAGAATGGACTTGAGGATACGGGGAGGGGGAAGGGTAAGCTGGGACAAAGTGAGAGAGTGGCATGAAGATATATACACTACCAAACGTAAAATCGATAGCTAGTGGGAAGCAGCCACATAGCACAGGGAGATCAGCTCGGTGCTTTGTGACCACCTAGAGGGGTGGGATAGGGAGGGTGGGAGGGAGGGAGATGCAAGAGGGAAGAGATATGGGTACATATGTATATGTATAACTGATTCAGTTTGTTATAAAGCAGAAACTGACACACCATTGTAAAGCAATTATACATCTAGAAAAATGGCACAGATGAACCAGTTTGCAAGGCAGAAATAGAGACACAGATGTAGAGAACAAACGTATGGATACCAAGGGGGGAAAGGTGGGGTGGTGGTGGTGGTGGTGGTGGTGGTGGTGGTGGGATGAATTGGGAGATTGGGATTGACATGTATACACTAATATGTATAAAACAGATAACTAATAAGAACATGCTGTATAAAAAATAAAAATAAAGAAAATAAAATGAGATTCCAAAAAAAAAAAAAAGAAAACACAATGAGACAGCACCTCACACCTGTCAGAATGGCTATCATCAAAAAGACCACAAATAACAAATGTTGGCGAGGATGTAGAGCAAAGGGAACCCCTGTACACTGTTGGTGGGAATGTAAATTGGTGCAGCTACTGTGGGAAACAGTATGGATGTTCTTCAAAAACTAAAAATAGAACTCCCATATGATCCAGCAATTCCACTCCAGGGTATATATCTGAAGAAAACAAAAACACTAATTTGAAAAGATACATGTACCCCAATGTTCACAGCAGCATTGTTAACAATAGCCAAGACAAGGAAGCAACCTAGGTGTCCATCAATAGATGAATGATAAAGAAGATATATATATAGATAGATATAGATATAGACACAATGGTATATTACTCAGCCATAAAAAAAAAATGAAATTTTGCCATTTGCAACAACATGGATGGACCTGGAAGGTATTATGTTTAGTGAAATGCATCAGAGAAAGACAAATACTGGATGTTTTCACTTATATGTGGAATCTAAAAAAGAAAACAAATGAATTTAACAAAAAATAAACAGATTCACAAGTATAGAAAACAAACTAGTGGTTACCAGTGGGGAGAGGGAAGGGGAAGGGGAAGGGGCAAGACAGGGGTATGGGATTAAGAGTTACAAACTACTATATATAAAATAAGGGGACTTGCCTGGTGGCACAGTGGTTAAGAATCCGCCTGCCAATGCAGGGGACAGGGTTCGAGCCCCGATCCGGGAAGATCCCACATGCCACGGAGCAACTAAGCCCATGCACCACAACTACTGAGCCTGAGCTCTAGAACCTGTGAGCCACAACTACTGAGCCCACCTGCCACAACTACTGAAGCCCGCACACCTAGAGCCCATGCTCCGCAACAAGAGAAGCCACCGCAATGAGAAGCCCGCGCACTGCAACAAAGAGTAGCCCACCACAACTAGAGAAAGCCCATGCGCTGCAATGAAGACTCAACGCAGCCAAAAATAAATAAATAAATTTTAAAAAGTTATAAATAAAATAAAATAAAAAGCTACAAGGATATATTGTACAGCATAGGGAATATAGCCAATATTTTATAACAACTATAAGTGGAGTATAATCTATAAAATTTTTAAATCACTATGTTGTACACCTGAGATATAGCTGTAAATCAACTATATCTCAATTTTTAAAAACCCTAAAAAAAATAATCCTGAAATGGTTAAATAAGTAAGCATAGTATCCTTAAAAAAAAAAAAAAGAAAAAGAAATCTTCTGGATTATTGAAAAGGTCTTTCTTCTTTACAGACAGCAAATATCTATAAAATAAAACTCTATTCTGCTTTAAAAAATTTTTAAAAAAAACAACTAGACATCATTCCACCATTATTGACACATTTCAGCTACAGGGAAAAGTGCTGGCTTCCCTGGCACATCTGCTGGAGCTTGGAGGGGTTTCTCTGGCAAGACACCAGCTGCCTTGTAAGAAGCTGGCTGCATCTATGAGAGAAGGAAACAGACTCTTGTTACAGTAAATGTCAGCACCAGTGGGACAATCTTACCAGCTGGCTGTGTGCTGGGAACAAATATGTTTTTAGTGGTTCTTGACCTGGAAAACTCAACTTGGGGGGCCCCCCGACCTTTGAGCCTGTTTAGAGGGAGAGTGAGCACCGATGCTCTCATTCTGGATCCTCCAAATGCAGATCACTGGACATGTTCCATCTTCCCACTCAAGGACTGACTAGAAACTTCTCAGCATCCAGCACTCATGCTGGCATCACTTCTACAAATGCTGGCTTCTATTCTTGCAAATATCTAGAGGGATGATTCTCATGAGTAATGAGAGTAATTCAAATGAAGAAAAGAGACCCTCATGGAAAAATTCACTTATTTCTGCATTATCATATTTGATGCCTGTATAGAATCTTTCATTAGGGTTTCTGCACAATTTAATCCAAAATTCCCTTTCTGATGAGCTACTAGGTTATTCTCAAATTTTTTTTGCTTTGCTTCCAGTTTTTATTGAGATATAATTGACATACAGCACTGTATAAATTTAATGCAAACTTTACTTTCAGTATCTCAGCATAGAAATCTCTAGAATTAGATTGCCCATATTCAAATACTGGTTTCAATATTTACTAGGTATCTAGTTACTTAGCCAGCAACTTTACTACCACATCTTCAGTTTCTGTATCTGTACAATGGGGATAATAATATTCCCTAATTCCTAGAGTGACCTAAGGATTCAAAGAAAAAGACTGGAAGAGTTTATCTAGTGCTTCACACTTAGCAGTAAATGTACGTACGAATAGTACTGGGGGAATGATATCGTCAGCAAATATATAATAAATTTAGTTATCCATTCTAAAGCAACATATACACACAATCATTTCAAAAAGCACATCCATTTAAAATAGTTACGTTTAAGTCCAATGTAGTGGGAGAATGTGGTACTTTATTTATAGCTTGTGATGAGCTATGGATAAATGGGAGAGAAAAGGCTTAGGGTAGATATAAAGTTCCTAATCGTTACTCTTAAACAAACTCCCCAAGTCTCCAGAGGCTCCTTTCTGCAGAAGAAGGAAGATGAACAATTATGTTCCAAGCTACATGAATAGCAGAGTCAGGAAACCATAGCTATGTACTTCACTCCCTCTGTTCATGCCAAATTCCACTCGGCATTCCTATTTATTGCACTAATATCTTCTTGAAAGGTGGGGGAATTAGGTGAGCACATGAAGTGCTGAGGGAATACAAAATAAGGGAGGAATCAGCTATTGAGATAGAAATGAGTGCTGTGCTGAAGCTAAGCAAATATACACCACACATATTATATTTTCCTATCCCATGACCATGGCAGACATCATTAATTGATCACTGTACTCTTTCCCCATGAACCTATGACCTCATAATCCTCTACATAGTCCTGCCGCAGATGGACACTACCAATTATCCAGAGATAGAAAGTGACATGAAAACATTTTATAATCCCAGACATTGGTCTTGATAGAAACAATAAATAAAGGTCCGCAAACATGATGAAGGTAGGCATTTAAATAGCTGGAAACAACTTGGGCCAAAATCATAGCAAAAAGGAGCATAACATCTACAGGGAAAAGTAACCAGCTGGCTTCTTTTTTCCTAAGCATTGAAGTTTTGGGGCTGACAAAATGTGAAATTGGCTACAGAGAAGTAAAAGGCTGAAGGATTCAGAGTTCAGTTGGGGAATTAAAAAGAGATTCCAAAGTTGAAACCTGCAGTATTCATCAATTTAAAATTTTTTCGAAAAAAGACTGGCTCAGCTATCTATGCTAAGAAACTACCTGAAAATGTAGCACAGGAATTACTGAAAGCCCTTTAATAAAATTAAGATGAGGATTATACCTCAAAAAGGCTTGGCTGGGGCTTCCCTAGTGGCGCAGTGGTTGAGAGTCCGCCTGCCGATGCAGGGGACACGGGCTCGTGCCCCGGTCTGGGAGGATCCCACATGCCGCGGAGCGGCTGGGCCCGTGAGCCATGGCCGCTGAGCCTGCGCGCCCGGAGCCTGTGCTCCGCAAAGGCAGAGGCCACAACAGTGAGAGGCCTGCGTACCACAAAAAAAAAAAAAAAAAAAAAAGGCTTGGCTGAACTGTGTGAATCATAAAAAAGAAAGAAGTAGGATAATTATTTGTATTGTGACTTTTCAGCTAATAGAAGAAGGAACTTTGTAGAATCAATAACAAAAAATAACAAATTAATGGCAATTATAAAAATATAACAATATATAGCAAAGTATGTATATCTTACCATAAACATATTTCCATGCTGTGTGTTAGGTATTTAACATACATTATTTTATGCAACCTTACAGAAGAAGAAGGAGGGAAAACGTGGAGGGAAGGATGAGGAAGAAACAGATGGAAAAGAGAGAGAAGGAAAAGAAACAAAGGTTTGTTTATTTGTTTTTAGAGCCACTTTACATACTAGGCAATTGAAGCTCAGAACAGTGATGTAACTAGTCTGGCATGTGTCCCCATCCACCACTAAAACATATAGTAGGTTTTTTTTTTTTTTAAACTTCTTTGCCATACTTTATCTAAAAAAAGTGGCCAGGCACACTGCTATTGTAACAATCCAAGGTGAGGAAGCAAGATCAACCACTATGAACACCCCCCTCCCTTCAGTATATGTAGGTATTACTATCACATAATACATGACAGAAACTATAATCACTTGACTCTCTTTAGCTTGACAATGTGCCTGCAAGCAATCCCCCCACTAACATGGATTCACAAATATACCAAAAAAAAGTTGACCAGCTAGTCATAATTAAGCAATCCTAATCTGCAATTACTGAGAACATACTATGTGTACATGCCTTCTCCTAGGGCTTTCTATTTATTGATGGATGCAAACATCCATCCATCCTTTCATTCATTCATTCATTCAATAAACACATCTTTATGGACAAATATGTTACAGTCATAACTACCTGGGAAAGACCAGTAAATAAAGCACCCACGAATGCCAGCCCTTATGAAGCTTCCACTCTAGTGGAAGAAGACTCATGATAAACAAGATACATTTTAAAAGTACATAATATGGTAAGTGGTGATCACTATAAAGGAGAGAAGGAAGGGAGTAGAGAATGTTGGGGTAGAATACACAATTTTAGATATGGTGGTTTATTCAAGGAAAGAAGCGAAAGCCATTATGGCTCTAGAGGAGAGAGACACTCTAGTGGAAGATGAAGCTGTGTAAATTGGCAAAAGTAGGGCATGCAAATTCTTATAGACTAGGTTATGGGTTTGGCTCTTACTCTAGGAAAAAACAGGAAGCCATGGAACAGTAGAAGCAGGAGAGAAGCATGATCATGTCTGCATATGAAAAGATCTACTGGAAGAATTGACTGTGGGGATGCATGCTGGAAGCAGGAAGACCAGTTAGGATGCTATTTCAGGAGAAGTCAGAGCAGATGGCAGCTTGGACCAGGTAGACATTTTGGAAGGATTTGGTAAATCGTTAGGGGAGAAAATCAACAGGACTTGGTAACAGGTCAAATGTGAGGAGTGGTAAACTATTTTTTCCTTGAAAAAAAAAAAAACACAGAAACAAAAGAAATATTCTAGGGGCCCAGTCTGGGATGTGGCCCATCTCTAAACCAATCATTTTAGGGATTCTTGATTAGGTGTTGAGCCCATTCTTGAATGTCAGAGTAGGGCTGAGGGTGAAAAAGTGAAATCAACTCTAGTTTTAGGATGAATTAAAAGGTTCATTAAAAAAAAAACAAGGTTCCACAAAAGGAAAGAGAGAATACATTACAGCAATCCAAATATGAGATAAGAGGACACATTAAACTTAAAAAAAAATGAGAGAATCGGACCAAAGACACAAAATGAGACTTAGGAAATGATTTGCTGCGTGAACACAATTGACAAAAAGTCAAAGATTACATGAGGTTTGGAAACCCAGAAGCATCAAAATTCCTTTGACAAGAATGGAAAATTCAAAGAGGATAATATTTTAGTTGTGGGGAGAAATTAATTCTATTATTGTTATAAATGCCTTAAATATTTAGAACAGACACATGGCCACGATTGTACAGATAGTGCTGAGATATGTCAAGCAAAACACAAAACAATTAATTAGTATGACAACTTCCCCCAAGGAAGAAATTCAAACATTTAGTGAAAAACAAGGATATAATAAAACGCAATCATCTGGCGCCTATATTAGCAATAATTAGTATATATAATCAAAGCCAAGCCAAAGATTATTTTTCCGTTCCAAGTGTACCAACTAAAAACATTCTGTTGGTGCAGATGGGAGGTATGCATTGGAGTCCAGCTATTTGATAGGAGAGAGGAAAGGCAGGCATTTCAAGAGGCTGATCAGGCTACCCAACAGACTAGGCAACCTCATCTGTACTTGGCAGATTGGGGCAAAACCACCTCCTGCAAATTGTGTACTCTCCAGCACCAGCAAAACAAAGCTGGAGAAAATAGCAGAGAAAATGGAGTGCAGAGAGCCTTGAACAAGTGGCGGAGACACGATCAAATCCTGCCCTCCATCCCTGGAGCTCCATATCTAGCTCATGAAATAGGAGTTCAAACCATCACCAGCTTCATTAGTGAAAATCCTCACGAGGCTTCTGAATTCTTTCTTGGACACGAGATAGATATGAATCCTCTCTCCTTCCTGATTCTCTTTCAAATATTAGCACAGACATGTGAGCCAGGTAAGTTAGTGTCCATCTCCATCTCTGTGACAGACATTACTAGGTGATAACGGCACTCTTTCCCGATCAGCCTCAGGGTCTCTACCAAAGAAGCAACTTGGGTTGCTTCGTATCATAAAATATCATAAAATACTACTCAACAAGAAAAGGGAATAGACTATTGATACATGCAATGACTTGGGTAAATTTCTGGGGCATTATGCTGAGTGAAAGAAGCCAATCCCCAAACATTACATACCATACCTTCTATTTATATAATATTCTTGAAATGGCAACATGTAAGAAATGATGAACATGTTGGTGGTTGCCAGAGGTTAGGAATGGGGGTAGGGTGGGAGAAAGTGGGGCAATTTGCAGTGTGAGGGATCCTGTGGTGATCAAACTGTGCTATATTGGTGTGGACACATAAACCGATACAGGTGTATAGAACTAAATACACACACACACACACACACACACACATAGAAGTACAAATAAAACAGGGGATCTGAATAATATCAGTAGATTCCATCAGTAGATGACATCAGTGTCTGGGTAAGAGCCATAGATCTTATTGTATCAGTAAGATCAATCACTGATTGGGATGTGCTACTATAGTTTTTTAAGATTCCCTTAGAGGAATCTGATTAAAGGGTACCCAGGATCTCTCTGTATTATTTTGTAAGCTTTCTGTGAATCTACAAATCTATAATTATCTCAAAATATAAAGTTTTTTTTAAAAAAACAGCCCTTTGGAAATCTACCAACAATCAAAGTGATCACGTTAAGTTGAAATCTATTTGTCCTCCCTCAAGTAGAGCATCAGGTTTTTATCCATATTTGCTTTCAAAGCCAAAGAAAAGAAATATAATAAGTCTCATTTCCTGCCTAGATTCTGATCTTTAAAAAATATTTCCACTCCGTCAACATAGGCTGCAGTGACCAAAAAATGAGGTGACGTGGAAGTGCTTTGGGGTGTAGAGATTTTGTCATCTCCACCATCTCCAGTTGGTATCAGCTGACCAGTACTGGTAGAAATTTGGATTTCCTAGATCCAGTTCTGGCATTGACATGTGCCTGGAGTTCGGAGCTAAGCTACCCAAACCCCTGCAGTTTGTCTTTACTCTGATTCTGAATGGTTCTCTCAGCCCCCAACCAATCCCAGAGTACCCACATTCCAAAGCAGAATCGCATCTAACTGCTGGCAAAACATTTCCTTTGATTCCATGGCAACCCTATATCCTAACTGCATTTTGAATGGGCTGCAACCTTCCATTTACCCTACATTCATTTCCAAATTGAAATGGTATCTTGTACTACACATGTTTTCCGTGATAGTTTGTCCTGTGAATTCATTTAATAATGAAGCATATGGTCTGTCTTCCCATTTCAAGAACCTCGGTGGCGTTCACAACAGCCAACTGCCAGGCATTACATACACAGAGGGAGGAGCTTTTCAGCCTGCAATTCTGAAGCTGAAAAGATGCTCAGGTGAGTTTGCTTCCATTAACCTGCACCAATGAGAATATTACTGCGTTCTCCCACACTCAATAGCATGGAAGTTGCTGAATATTTAGTAGCATAATCAAGTAAAATAGGGGCAGAATGGGAGAACTCCTTGCAAACTTCCTTCAGCCTTTCACTATCTGACAGCAGAGGATGTCTGTTTATTATAAGGAAAATGTTGTTTAAAAGGCACCTTTTTTTGGTGAAGAAAACAGGTTATCACATATACTGTAGGAATGTAAATGAATGAAACCTTTTTGGAGAGCAAATTTTAGCAATATCTATGAAAAGTAAATTGATCCAGCCCTTGCAGAACTAAGAAATTTTCCTATACATATATACATGCACAAACACCAAGAGATAGATGTATAAATAAATGCAGTGCTTGAAATAGGAAGAAAAAAACCCCTGAAGCCAAACTATTTATATAGGCATTAATAAGGAATCCATTAAATAAACATTGCTTAACTAATAAAATGGAATACTATGAAGCTATTAAAAAGAATAAGTTAGTTCTATACAATCCAGTATGGAATTATTATATATGCCATACTCATTTATAAATATTAGAGCACTAGCTGGATGGCTAATTATTTCTTTCTTTCTTTCTTTCTTTTTTTTGATGGGTAGCTAATAAATCTTTCACGGACCAATTCTGGGAATATTGCTACTTCTCTTATTCTGTGGTTCTTGATTCCTTTCTCAAGATCTGCTACTCTAAGGACATCTGAAGATGACTATGGAGTGGGGTAAATAGAGAGTGATTATTCAAAGGATATAAAGTTTCAGTCATGCTAGATGAATAAGTTCTAGAGATCTAATGTACAATATAGTACCTAGAGTTACAATATGGTATCAGGCACTTCAAAATTTAAGAGGGTAGATCTCCTGTTAAGTGTTCTTACACACACACACACACACACACACACACACACACACACACACACACACACACAAAACAAAGAGACACCAGGATTCTCTGAGAGGTGCCGAATATGTCTATTACTTTAATTAGTGATGATATCACAGGCTTATGCATATGTCCAAACTTATCAAACTGTACACATTAAATATATGTCATTCTCTGTATGTCAATTACATCTTAACACAACAGTTTTTTTTTTTAAGGTCACTCTTTCAGAATCTATAGGAAAAAAAAATCTCCAAACTTTGTTTCAGCTTTGATTTTTTACAAAGACATATTTCATGATGCTACTCAGCCTCTTCAAAAATGTGCATGCTGAGAACAATTACTAATCTTTCTAAAACAAGAGTCTGGGAAGTTTGCGTTAATATCATAAAGGAACACACACATACACACAATATTCCAGCTCTGTAGTAATCCATATTATGTTGGATCTACCTTATTCAAGCCAATATGTCAACTTTGAGACTAAACTTATTTAAAGCTGAGTTGAAGTTCCTTCTCTACCACTTGCTATGTAAATTTGACGAATTTATCAAACCCTCTTTCTAGTTTCCCTATCTATAACGTGGGTTTGATAACCAGACATACCTTATAGGGCTGTTGAAAATATTAAATAATACTCATAAAACATTTGCTAAAATGTCTCTCCAATAATAATATTCAATTCTTATGTATACATGGTATATGTAAACACACACATACAGTTGAAGGCAGAGGGTCCAGCCATTTCCCAAACTAAGTTTTATGACTCTCTTACCGTTTTCTTATAATTGTCTATTTGCCTTCAACTTTTTCTAAACGCCTTCTTTAAGAAGAGTAGGCATTCAGCTCAATCTAACATAAAGAACTTCTAACAGTTAAAAAAGCCATACAAAAGTGGCTGCCTTGTGAGACAGTCCCAACACTGAGGGTATTCAAGCAAACGAGCTCTTGTGGGATGAATCGTAAGAAAGATACGAGGGTCTCTCTGTGACAGGGCTCTTTCAGGCTCCTTTCCACATTCACATGGAATGCTGGCCATGCACTTCAGTTGTAGTTTTTCTAATCTCCCAGGTGTAGACATCTGACTGATTCTCGGCCCTCTACATATAGTATCTTTCACCTGCATCCCTGACAGCACAATAGCGTGTAACTATTTCTATATTCATAGCATGTCTTCCTCTGACTGGAAATCCTTGAGGGCAGTGACTTGATCCTACTTATTTCTTCATCTCACAACACTAGGCACACAGTAGGTGCTCAGTGAACGACTTTGGGATGATAAAATCAATCCTGCAAAGCAACCTTGAGTGTTTTTCCATCTACAAAGTTTCCCTTATAAATTCTAGACCTTTCAATATTCTGACAGAAGATTTAAACAAATCTGCTGTTAAAATATTAATAACAGAAGCAGCAGCAATGATGGCAATGATGTATACATTGAAAAATAAATCCACAGAGATGTCAAGAGAATGTTTTTGTGTCTTTGTTTCCATTCCCCTTATTTGAGAAGGGATGTTTTCATCAGCTTTAATGCCTAACTAGAATAATTTACATCTATCTCCTATCCCCCGGTATCAAGAGCCAAAGCATGTGATGACTGCCTTCTTTGGGGAATCTTCCTCATGATATTTCTCCTCTCAAAATGACTAGTTGATAACAAGCATGCAATAAAGTAGATGCCTCTTCCATCCAATAAATGCCCTGCTTCCTTAAGTCAAAATTTTCTTCAAGGTGGGACGGGGAGGAAAGGTAAAATAAAAGATTGCATTTATAGTTTGGCCATAGAGACTAAATCAGATCATGTTTATTGATTTATTTCAATCAATAGACATGGAAAAGTTCAGGAGATTTTGACCCATGCCTCTAGGTATGCATTTGAGAGAGGTTTTTACCCAGCCCCCTAAGTTGAGTTATTGCAGAATGAATAAATGTGTCCACCAAGTGACACAGATATATTCATAACAGGAGGGAAGGAGGAAATTCAGCTCCTCTTATTTTTCCTGCAGATTATAACATTAAAAGATAGATTTTGCACAAATTATTAAACTATGTCATGGTTCTATGTTATTAACCAAATGATAGCCTCCCCCCACCAAAAAAAATATCAGAATCATAGATGAACATACCCTGGATCATAAGATTAAATAGGATTCATGCAGTGACAATGGCCATTCCTTGGTTTACTTTTTGCCCAGGTTATATGTGTTCTCAGAAACCATCTCCGTCTGTTGGACTTTCAGGTCTCCTGGAGTCTTCCAAAAATTTAAGTTTCTTAGTGCTGGCTCTGTACCACTCATCATATAGTGCCTCTTCTGGAGAGGGAAAATGGTCCACCATGTTTGGGAATGAAATCTCATGTCTATACCCCACAAAGAAGTCACTCATCTAAACTACTTTTTGCAGGAGCTGAGCAAACCAGGACACACCTGTCTTTCTCATGCTGTATTTCCAAAGGGAAACTAATTCCTTCTCACTGACATGTACACACACCAGATTCAGGTTTTTTTCAACATCATTGACACAATAGAGAGACCACTGGCAATGAGGCAAATAGAACCAGAGACTTTAGGGCATATCTTCACCAAGACTGCATGACCAGCTGTTTGGTAACACAAGACCTAATGGACACCATTTTTAAAGAAGCTAGGGTTCAAGCTGAAATCAAAGCTTTAATGGGGTTTTGAACTGTGATGGGTATAAAGAGGTAATGGCAACATTCTTTGGCTAACAGGTCAGCCAAGGGATGGGATGAGATAGTGGATATACATAGTAGTAGTGTATCCACAGTTTGCTCCTGGTCCATCATCTCTTCCCCAGTTTTTTTTTTTTTTTGGTAGCAACATTTCTCTTTCCGCTGATAGAATGCTTTCCACATGGGGTTTTTAGTAAAGTTATGTTAACCCCACCTGTGCAACTGCTATTGATACATGGTCTTGCTGGACTCAGATTCTTTCTCCTTCTACCTCCAGGGGTCAGTTCAGGGACAAGAATGTGATCCAAAGAGAGCTGATATCTCTCTTATTTTATAGATGGAAGCTAGAAGACAGAGGATCATGTTTTGCTTCAAAACATGAGCTGTTAAGAATATAGCCTGAAGGCTACAAGTGGCCTCATGAAGAAAATCTGCTCAAGAATGAAACCAACACTCAGAAGGAAGCCAAAAGATAGAGACTAGACATAACACTGGTGACATTATTTGAACCCCTGGACCCAGCACTGCCTTAAGACAACATATTTTTTCAATTCCTAATTTTACGAGCCAATAAATCTCATTGTTACCAAGCAAGATTAAATTTGTTGGAATTTGGTTTCTGTCACTTGTAATAAAAACTGTACTGATGAATCCAAGTGAAGACAGGAAAAGTGTGACCTACCTCCCACTCTGTGCCTGAGTTTTAAAAATTCTCTTTCCCAAAGAGGTCTAATTTTGGTCAAGGTGACTTCTGGATCAACAAAAATCTTTCTTTCCTTTGGACAACTTCATACATGATGAGGTTGGAATGTTGGTTGAGCTTAACAAAATAGTTCCTGAAAATGGAACACACTTTACAGCCTCTTTCATTTGAGGGAGAGAACTCCCGTGCTACCATAAAAATAATTTTGGAAAGAAGTGCATCTGCTTTCAGAAAGTGTCTGCCAAGATGTGGCCCGATGTAATTTAAAATGGCTAAGACAATCAGCTCGAAAATTAAGGTTTCTAATGGGAACACCTACTCAGCCCTAATAATAGGGGAACTACCATCATAATTATAATGTGGTGCAAGCAGGCACATCATTAACTAACTTTTCTCAGCTACTGCAATTAACGAGCCTCAATAGATTGAGTAAATTATTAATAACCCACACATGCTCCAGTGCACACTGCTGGCTCTCTATTTTTTTTTTTCAAGTAAGAAGCAAAAAGTTAACAGCTGATACCCAAACAATCTTTGATTTATCTCTTTCACAACATTACTGTACTTTTTAATAATTCTTTCTGGAGGAGATAACGGTTGTAGAGAATTAAGTAGTGAATAGAGAAGTGAGCAATGTCATCTAACAGAGACCATCTTTTATGAGTTGATCAAACAGTCTCATTCCTTACTTTCTTCATGGTGCAATCATTTACGGAACTGTTATTATCATTGAGTGCTAGTAATGGTGCAAGTTGTTAATGGCTGTTACTTTATACAGTAGGGTGTGAATCAGCAGTTCTCAAATATAGCGTAGGGACCAATTTAGGTTTATGATGTTCACAAATAATCTCCTCAGATCATGGGGCATTAACACAGGGTGGCTGAGTCCACTGTGTAAGTGATAAAGAAAACCAAAAAAAAAAAAAGGATCCAGAAAGAGCGAAGGGGCATAGTCAAGGTTGCACAAATAGGTGGGGAAGTCTCTTCCACCCCTTGCATTTAAGTGGTTTCCAGCCACTGGGTAAATAAAGCATATTTCTTACCTTTAAGGGGTACATGTTCTAACAGAAGGAGGCTACTGAATAGGAAACATCAATAGACCATGAAAGCCCTAAGGTTGGAATAAATAAGGGGAAGAGGGAGGGAAGGACAGTCAACCCAGCCTGGGGCAGGAGGTCACAGACAGATTCCCATAAGATTGCAAATCTCTGGATTCTTTAACGAGGAAGGGAGGGGAAAGGGAAGGGTGGAAAGGAGAAGAGAATGGAAGAGAAGAGAATAAAATAAAATTAAATTAAATTAAAATAAGTGGCAAGGCCAAACAGGTAGAAAAGGGTCTAAGCGGAGGAAACACTGTACATAAAGGTCTAGGTGTAAGAAAGGCGTGGCACATTCTTGGAACAACGGGTCACCTGATGCAGCTGGAGGACAGCCGAGATGGTGGGTTGGGGCCAGGTGAGAAGGGCTGTGTTAAGGCACAGATGCTCACTGCTGAGAGCGGTGAAGAGCCTCTGAGGAGTCTTCAGTAGGAAGTGACTGTACTGATGAAAGGACCACTAGAGCAGCAGTTGGCAGAATGGAGTGGAGATGGGGTGTGGTGTGGAGAATACAGAACCCAGAGAGCTTGCACCAATCTATGGGATGACAGTGGTCTTAACCCCAGACTCAGTGGTGCAGATGTAGCAGGGAATAAATGTGTGCATTTTTGTGATTATCGGGAGGTGAAACCCAGAGACTGGACTCTTCACTCTGAGACTCCAGCCAAGTCCTTAACAGGCAAACAGCCATATTGCAACTGCTGCTGCTACCAGACTGAAACAACACCAGCAAGTCCAGTAAGCGTGATTCTGAGTCAAAAACACAAAGGTGGAGATTCTGGAAAACTGGGCTGCCATAGATGATTTCCCATACTTGGGTTTGTCACTTCCATCTCGCTAAACCTGCATCTTCAAAGACCATCTCCTACTGTGGGGTACAGAGTCTTTTAGAAAGAAAGAACAAGAACATGTATAGGGTAGGTAGACCAGAAGGCCTCTTACCTTGAAGAAATCTATAAAACAGGGAAGAAGCAGAACACTATGACTCCATGGATTTCTATCTCGATGCCTCCTTCCACGAAAAGGCATCAGACTGAACTGATTTTAGGTACGTGCAGAGTCATCTGGCCAAATGCTGTGAGCAGGAGGAGGAGAGAAAAAGTGACCCATGGGTCACATGGCTACAAACATACTCAGAGCCTGTCTGCAGGCAAGTACATGGGGCTGCTGAATTCACGATCAGTCTCAAGCAGCCTCTGCCTCCCAGGCCTCTTCAGGTTTCTGCTCAAACGACTGCCTCATTTTGAGATCATTCAAGCATGTTAAAACTGTAGACAGCAGAGCAGCACATCTATTCAATGACCATTTAAACTATACAACTGGAATTTATCACAAGTACAAGGAAAAGGGTGAATCGTTAGAAAATCAAACTTGGAAAATCTCCACTCGCGATCAAACAGCTATGTTTTCTGCTCAGGGAACTGGGCACTGCAGCCTTCAAACATTAAATAGAAACAGCTCCTCTTGGTGTAGAAAAGGGATCTGAGGTAGAGATGCATACAGCAAAATAGGTGTTAAAATAGAAAGGAAAAGATGTAAAAGATGTAAAGGAAGAAATTGAGACAAGGCAAAAGGAAAAGAGGGGGACAGTATAGGTGAATGCAAAAAATTCATTCTGTAATAGCCTGTATGGTTGCTGAAATCCGACTTCTTGGAGATCTTTTGTAATGATCATTAAAGGGGAAACTCCTCTGTAGATAACATCCGTGATGCCTTTAAATCTCATCTGTTTGTACAGAAATTTTCTTTTCATTGTACCTATTGGTCTGACAGAGACCAGGCACTACAAGGTCTAAAGATCTGGATCCTATGAGTTAGGACTGAGAAGCAGCACTTTTTTGGTTCCTCTAAGCAAATTGTGCCTCATTTCCTAGAGACTGGCTGTGATCAGGTCAGTCCATCCAATCTTTGGCCATCTTCTAAAGAATGACCTTTTCACTTGGGCTCTGATCGGTGGTGGCCATTTTTACCTTTGTATACCTCCTTTGAAAGCCACTCAGAAAAGAACCCCCATTGTTTCAGCTCCTTGTCCCACCTTTAGCCTTATTCCAGTAATGGCTGCTATGGAAGTCCCTTAATACGGGGGACCCCCACCCCCAGTCCACGGCCTGTTAGGAACCAGGCCACACAGCAGGAGGTGAGCGGCGGGCCAGCAAGCGAAGCTTCATCTGACGCTCCCCTCCGCTCCCCTCCGCTCCCCATCGCTCCCCTCCGCCCCCCCATCGCTCCCCACAGCTCCCCATCACTCCCCACCGCTCCCCATCACTCGCATCACTGCCTGAACCACCCCCACATATCCATGGAAAAATTGTCTTCCACGAATCCAGCCCCTGGTGCCAAAAAGATTGGGGACCGCTGCTTTAATAAGCCACCCACCCTATGGTCCTTCATGTTTGCTGTCAAACTCAACATGCTGTTTGATTAGATTTCTCCTGAAGAACAACCTACGTAATCACCCATAGCAACAGTGTCAATGGCAAGGTAGAGGCAAAGAGATGAAGCAAGAGAAAATCATAAGGTGGGGGGAGGGGGGATTTGGCTTCAATAGCATCCATTTTGTGGCGTTTGGCTGGTGAATTCATAGAATAATGTGTTGTATACGTTATGCCTCACACCCACCACAGTGGAAATCTCTGGGCAGGCTTTCACATAACACGAAGATGCATGATAAAGTAGAATGCAAACATACACTAGAACCACCTGTGGGTGCCAGTTTGAGAGTTTCTGGAGTGATGGGGAACAAGCTTTATGTCATAAGTGTATTGCTCTTGCCTGGTTTTAACAAGGAGCTCAAGAAGAGCTGAACGAAATGCAAAAGTTAACCCCGATGGCCTAGGCAGTGTAGCCCTCTCTAGTACCAGAAAGCTGAGGACCACTTCTGTTCATCGTCACTACCAAGCCAACCTTTCTGGAGGGTAGGGAAAGGGCTAGCGCGTAGGTGAAATGTTCAGCTGGTTCAGCTAGGTTTGCGGATGCTGCAATTCCCTCTCTGCCTATGAGACAGACCATTACTGCGAGTACATTTTCAAAGGCAAGATATATTACTAGCAAGCAGAGCTATCATTTTTAGTGCCAGAGAAACTTGGAATTTCAATACGTGACACTGGCAGTTACTAGATGGGGTCTTAGGTGCTGGTCTCGGAGGAAATAGAGAAGTGCTTTGAATTAGGACCTGAAGTTGGTACCCAGGGTGCCTTATGTGGTGCCATTCACCTCCTCAATCTAGATGTGCTTAAACATTCAAATCTCATTTAGAAACTCATCTTTACCCCCTTTGGAACAGAACGAAGAATAGGGGAGTTAGCAGTTTTCATCACAGGACTCTTAGCCCCCAGCCAGGTAATCAAACAGCTGAGCAGATGGGGTGAGTTCTTCCATAGGAGAGCTGAAGGAAGGAGTGGCTGCCCAATAGTGATGGAGGCAAGCACGTGGCCACCGCTGCTGCCCCCATGGGGCTGGGAGACCCGAGGGACTGCAGCCCTCCGAGAAGCAGATTGTCCATGAGTGAAGAGGACTGGCCATGTGCAGAAGTCATGGAGAGGCATTGTGGGAAGAAGGGAGTGAAAGAGATTGATTCAGAACTGGCCATATCTTCCTAACATGGGGCCATGCTACTGGGATATATCAAGCTCAAAAGATACATTTTTGTTCTTTTGTTTCAAGATCTGCAGTCAGCATCTAGATGAGGCCAAACTCAGCTGTTAAGCATCCACAAGATGAACCTGGCTCCTAAATATTCTTTGTAACATAACCCAGGAAAATTGAAACATGGCAGTTGCCTGCAGGTCATAATATGAGAACCTGAGCACCCTTTAAGTGCAAAATAAAACAAACAAACAAACAACAATAAAGCAGGTACACGGCAGAAGGAGGGGTTGGGGAGGTGTGTCCTTGACTATAGGAGAGCCATTCTGAGACCCGGGGAGACTTACACTGGGAAAGGGATCACTGTCAAAGGAGCCAACCAATCCCATCTGACTCAAGGTTTGCTGAGAAGAAAAACGTAAAGGAAAACATGCCCACTAACTCATCCAGAATTTGTATATCTCCCTGCCCTCCACTGGAGGAAGTAGGAAGGGGATGACTTTTGTGTGGGCAAAGGCACCTCAGATCACAGACACCGCACTGCTGGAGACCCCCAGGGAGACACAAACCCAATGTTGCCAAATAGCAACCTTCAGAAATCACCTTCTCGGGCCATAAATACTCCTTTATTCCATAGCTTGATTTGCTATTGATTTAAGGCTCTTTTTCACAGTGATGCAGGAAAACATTTTATTTTCTCAGATATAAGTAGGAGGAAGTCTGCCTGGGGAAAGGAGGGGCAAGGCTGCTGGGCAGAGCAATGGCATATCATCTAAGGGGAGCTGAGAGGAAGGGCTTTCCACTGCATCCCTAAATGCCCACATGTAAAATTTCTAAATAAGTCTAGATTCCTCGAGGTCAGGAGCTTTTCACATGGTAACTGTGGATCCAGGATGGGTATTGGCAATTGTGGACCCCAAGTAATGGTGCAAAACACTGTGTTTATGCATATATCCATTCCTCTGGAGAGAAGTGGCTTCACTTTCATTAGCCTCTGAGGATTCTGAGACTCTCCAAATGAGGATATCTTCAAGATATCCTAAACCATAATCTTAGCAAACTGCAAAGATAGTCATATACTACCACTCAGAGGGGCAAATCCTGTACAGACATGTTCCCCCAAAAGAGAACACTTACAGGAATATCAACCCTGAATTCAGATTTTAAAGCCAATCAAGGGCACACAGGAACCAAAATAGGAATGTTCTGAAGACAATGCCATGCTTTATTTATTTATTTATTTATTTATTTATTTGCCACACCGTGTGGCATGCAGGATGTTAGTTCTCTGACCAGGGATCCAACCCGTGTCCCCTGCAGTGGAAGCTCAAAGTCTTAACCCCTGGACTGCCAGGGAATTCCCTACCATGCTTTAAAGAAAGTCATGATCATTCCACAGTCTATGAAGAAACATTATTCTGTAAGATCCTGGAGGCGAGGGGCTTTCACTAAAAAGATCACAGGTTGCACTGCCCCCACCCCCCAGGCTTATCACAGTGCCTGATACACAACAGATACTCAATAAAGTCTGTTGAATAATATACAGGAATAAATGAATGAATGAATGTAAGATCCAATGAAGCCCTTCTAAGAAGTTTTCATGGTAAAGAGGATATTTGCCGGAGCTGACTTCCCAGGCTCTGGGTCCTTGCTTGCCTCCAAGGACACAGAAAAGATAAAAGGGGTGAGTGAGAAGAAGCTCTGGGGGAAAGCTACCCCATAAATACCAGGTATTGTTATTTTTATTTTTATTGGTGCTTCTACTGCCTTCAGGGGAGGAGGTAGGACATGTGAATATGGCTAATTTTCTGCTTGACTCCAAACACGTTCCAAATTACTGAGCCACATTTTATTTTAAATTGACTAATAAAGAAATATCACACCCCACACCATTTCCCATTTTCTTGGGTCGTTTAATGTTCCCACCCTTCTCCAGGGACTCAGGGGGCTGAACGGAGAGTGTGATGCATTATCACCTCTGTCTCTTTCTCTCTGCCTGTCTGTCTCCTTCTGTCTGTTTCTCTTTGTCACTCTCTCTCTCAATTGCCCTGATCAAAGCACAAATATCACCCTGAATCAGATGCCTTGCCTTTATGCTCACTTACAAAAAAACCCACATCCACCTTTTTGCTTTCCCCTACACAAAAGTAAATGGAAAACATTTTGCAAATGTCAAATTCTCTATAAAAGGAAAAATATGAAGGACACTGGACAAATAAACAATAATACTAATGACAAATTTTACCTCTCCTAAAGCACTCTCTGCCACCCAGTTCCAATTCAGGAGTTTTATCTCAAGGGTCAGAAACCAGCTATATCATAGGTAGAAATGGATTCTCACAGAAAAATACCCTCCAAATGTGTCAGCAGATGATGTTAAAGAAGAAGGAAGAAAACTAAAAGAAAATTACTCAGGACTGAGCATTTTCTTTCACGCGTTCATTCATTCATTCAACACTTTTAAAAGCAACCCAACGTTCCCCAAATAGCACAGTTGTTGGGAATACAATGTACGAAACAACAGAGGTGGTCCCTGCCCCAATGAGAAAATCATATTGAAGTAGAGAACAAAGGCCACGAAAGAGCCAGCCACATGGAAAAGCAGCATTGGGAAGAGCGCGTACACATACTCAGAGGTAAAACAAAAACAAACAAAACCCCCAAAATAAAACAAACAAAAACAAAAAACTTGCAATGTTCCAGGAACTGTCAGGAAGCAAGAGTAGGGAACAGGAGCTCGTGGAAAAGTGACAAGAAATGAGGTCACAGAGGAACCTAGGAGGTGCACCTTGCCACATGGGCATGGTAACGAGTCTGGATTTTTTCCTAAGTGAAATGGAAATCCATTGAAGCATTTTAAGGGAGGGCAGAGGACAGGATGGGATTTATTTCTTTAAAAGGAAGGAAAACATTTTAGGACTCACTGGTGAATTGGGTGTTGAGATAATCGGGAAGAAGGGGTTCAGGAAGACTACAGTAGTCCATCCCTTTGAAACATCTGGAAACGCTAATGTTAGATCAGTTTAAGTGCATCCAAAGTACAAATGGCATTGATATTTGTTAACACGTGGTCCTTTATCAGGTCAGGGAGAATCACAAATCTCTCCCTGCCCACCCCCCCACTGAAATGATTATTGACTCCCTCTAACAAAATTATATTTCCATCCTTTATGCTTTCATTGAAGCCTGCATAATTTTCCCTAGTATCATCTCTCATAACCTTCATTAAAGAACTCTCTGATAAGTTACCCTCACTGTCTCCCTAGCTGGATTCCGGGGTCCATCGGAGCAGAAGCCATTTCTGCCTTTGTCAGCATTATATTCCCAGAACCAAGCACTGTGCCTGACATCCTGTGGGCACATTGAAATGAATACTGGATGTGAAAAGATGCCCTGAAATTAACTCTCTGAGTCTTCAGAAGATGAAGGACAGGAAGTAATTCAAGCCCAGTCCTGACACCCACCAATTGTTTGTCTCCTTACAAGGATCTTCTCACTCCTTCCCCAGCTGACTGCAAGTCTAGATACACCATTCCCATAAAGCCAGAGCCATGGTGAATGCGATGACTCAGTTAGGAAACCACCATGGATAAAATCACTGGGAGTCCCCAGGGTGAGCTGAAGGTGGCTTCCCACAGGGCTCTTCGAAGCAGAGTAGGCCTCATTCTTCCCTCCAGCTACAGTTCATCCTCTTTCTCCCTCCCACTTCCACCTCAGGCTCTGAGACACTTAGAAACCATACTTGAACTCCTTTTGGAAATGCCAATTACTTATGAAAACATTCCACAAAAGAACTCCCTCGAACCATGCTACTGGCAATGCTTCAAGACTTTTGGCTCTTTGAAACCCATTATGATCACACAAAGGAAACACGTTGGACAGTTCAAGGCTACCTTTCCCATAAATACCTGTTGATCCAATTCCCATCGCCCACTCCTAATTTTAATCATTATTGCATGGGATATTACTCTGAGAAATTCTGCTCTAAGCGTTTTAGACGGGCACTGTTGATTCAGGTATTTACCAAAAAATGTCTAGAAAGATGCCCCAAAATTCACCCATTCGTTAAAAAATAGAAAGATGGCCCCAATTTACTGATTATACATTAAAAACGTATTTATTAAATTCATACCATGTCCCAGGTCCTGGGTATCCATCAATGGATTAAACAGACAGGGCCCCTCTCCTCACAAAAGTGTCTGCTTGGGAAAACAGACAATAGAGCAATGGCTATATAATTGCAAATTATAGTAAGCGGCATAAAGAAAAATGATTCGGGTGCTATAATATAGACTGGGGTGGGGGAAGGTAAGCACTTAGATGAGATAGTCAGGAGAGATGAATAAGAGAAGGTGGAGAGGAGACGGCATTTAAGCTAAGTTGTAAAACTGAGAAGGGACCCACCATTCATTGAATGAGAGGGATAGAGGTGGAAATGCAGATGGGGATGAGATGGAGAGGGAGAAGGAAATGGAGATGGAGATGGGGATGGGGATGAGGATGAGGATGGGGAAGGGGATGAGGAT